>NC_077234.1:188756758-188876118 GCF_027887165.1 Monodelphis domestica | reverse complement strand
ACTACACCATCCTTACTAAACACAGGCCATATACACAAGAAGCATTTTAATGTATCATGGATCCATGTTCTCATAATTCTGTCTACTTCTTCCACTAGGACAGATGGTGACCGATCCATGGCCTGCCATCCTGCATAAGTCTTACCCATGTCCTCCCATCGGTCTTCCAATGACTCTCTACCTAATGAGCTGGTGATGTTTCACAAATAGTACAATACTCACCGTGCCATGCGCTAACCACCTTCATACTTAATACGTGACCAGCCATTTGTTTTTCTATTCATGCATATAGTTGATAATGCCTTTATACTGCTTCTTTTGTTAAAGTGTTTGTGCATGCTAATACCCATCATACATTTCTTCATTGCCCTTTCAGTTACCTGCAGTTATAATTTTTTTTTTTGGCTTCTTGTTGTAATCCAGGTTATGTGAGATCAGTATTTGTTCATTTCATTTGATCTGAGTTGGAAAATTGAGTACATGCCATGCCATTGGATTGACTGATTTAACTTGGATATGTCCAAGGTACATCATGAAGGCAGCTGGTTATTATGAAATAGCCTTTGATCTGGGAGTCAAGTAACCTAGATTCTACTCTCAGATCTTCCTTTAACAAGGAGCATGGACTCAGTCACTTACCTAGAAGGATTTAAGGGACTGCACTGAGAGACAGCAGGCTGTAAAGAAGCATCTTGACTATGTTACAACTAGAGCATCCCAAATCATATTCAGTTTCCTAGGATCTGTTTGAGTCCAGCATCCATTCGAGTTCCAGTTCTCAAGCCCTCATCTTACTCTGAATATTTTATCCAGTCAGAATCAATCACTTGATATCATGGCAATGTAACAAAGACATTTACTTAAAATGGAATGCAGGATAAATAATAAGTAGTTGAGAAAGGCCGCTGACACTCCACTGACCATTCGTTTTACGCTTCCAGAGACAGGAATGAGTTCACCTCCACTTTCCCCCTGTGCATTCTATAAAACAGGCAAGTGGCATGGACAGTTTCATCACCTCCCAGTTATCTCTTTCATCTAGTCTCTCTGACACATAAGGGGCATGATAATTCAATCTCTCATGAAGATGGTATGGAGCTTTGTTCCTTTTGTTCCCAAGTTACAGATGATCGGCCATCTGATTCTTGATTTGCCTCCAACCCTGGTCCCCTTGGTCTTTTACAACTGCTACCCATGTCCAATCATGTCTAGTCTACCTCTCTGGTTATCTCTTCCATCACCACTCAAACTTCACACATTTCCTTTTCCTCAGAAGATATTCATCTCTTGTTAGTCAGAAGAGTTTGTGCCTCTCAAGTAAGAAAAGGCAGGTAATCTCTGTCCTGTCTATTATCCTACTACACGACTCCCTTCCCTCCCTCCTCCTCCTCCTTCCTCCTCCTTCCCTTCCCTCCTTCCTTCTCTTCCTTCCTTCCTTCCTTCCTTCCTTCCTTCCTTCCTTTCTCTTCCTTCCTTCTCCTTCTCCTTCCTTCCTTCCTTCCTTCCTTCCTTCCTTCCTTTCCTTCCTTCCTTCCTTCCTTCCTTCCTTCCTTCCTTCCTTCCTTCCTTCCTTCCTTCCTTCCTTCTTCTTCCTTCCTTCCTTCCTTCCTTCCCTCTCTCTTTCAATCTCACCCAGGCTGTAATTGCAGTTACCACTTACTAGCCTGATCCCAATACTGACTGACAGAGAACTTTTCTGACCTGGTCTGGTTCACCCTTCCTTAGGAATCCTGGTGGTCTTCCTGGGAATTCCTGGAACTCACTCTATTGGTACTGGATTTAACGTGACCGAATAATCAATTGTAGTCATGTTCTGGCTTAGAGTTCCTGAACTCAATCAATCTGGTGGCCTCACTCCCCAGCAGAAGGGACTACTGCCATCCCATGCCACTCTACCCAGGCGGACTTGTGATTTCAGTGGTGTAAGGGACTCTTCGGTGGAAACTCTCTTCACTGCTGCCGATTTGAAATAAGAGAAGCTGGCTTCATGGGGAGATATTTGCCCTGCGTAATTAGCACTTACTTATTGAGAACTGGCTGCTCTGCCTGTGTGCAGTGGCGTATTAGAAGCTCTGATATTCTGGGGAACAGATGTCTCTGTGAGGTGAAAAATCCAGGTCTGGTTCAACACTGGTGACGGGGAATTCAATGGCAAGTTTTCATTAAGCAGAGAACCTGTTGGGTCTATTTGAAACTGGTTTCTGCTGATTTGTTCATTTTCTTCCTGTCATCTCTGCCTTTTATGCTGAGCGACGAGTGCAGTCAGAAAGGAAACATGACATATGGTAAAGGTTTGAAAGTAGAGAAAGGCCTGTTTGTAAGCACAACAAAGAGAGCCATGAGCAAGGAACAGAGAAAGTAAACACATGCTGGTGCTCTTCAAAGACTGGCCCTTCAAAGGGATTGGGCTGCGAATGGAAGGCAAACAAGAACAAGAACGCTCGATAACCCTTCACCCAGTTGGAGAAACTGAGGGATTTCAAGGGAAGGTGACCAAGGTTAGAGCAATCCCCTGTAACCTCTTGAGTCTGCTTTCAATAAAGGTGAGCAAACAGCTTTTATGTGGCTGTTTGTGGCAGACAAGAAGGAAAATTCTCAAAATCACGGATTCCAGCTCAAATGAGATAGTTATTAGATGAACTCAGCCACAAATGGCAGATAATAACACCCCATTTAGCAACATTATCAGTCCCAGATGGAAGCAACTAGGATATTAGTAGTAATTTAATAATGAGGAGCAGTGGGCTTATACATTTCAGGCTTCAGAATCTGAAGATGGAGCCCCGAGCTTCACGTAAGGTACAGATTTTCTTTTGCTTCGCAATGATCCTTACTATCATTACTGAAATTATAATTATGAAGTTGTTAGGAATCCTTTTTTCCTTGCAATTTCTTCTATATTTCTGAGAAGTTAAACCTCAAAAACTTTGGGCAGAAAATAGGTCTTTGTTTTCAAAAACTGGAAATTTGAGGCACAAAGAAAGTCGATAACTCAAAATTTTTTTAAATTAAAAAAAAAAAACCACTCAAATAACACCTTAACTTCTGTCTTAGAGTTGATACTAAATATTGGTTCCAAGACAGAAGACTGGTAAGGGCTAAGCAGTTGGGGTTTAGTGACTTGCCCAGAGTCACAAAATCAGGAAATAACTGAGATCATATTTGAACCCAGGACCTTCCAGCTCTAGGCTGGGCTCTTTATCCACTGAGACACCTACCTGTACCTTTTTGGGACTGTTATACACACACACACACACACACACACACACACACACATACACACATACATACACAACTATGCAGGTGAGTAGAAAGGGTGCTTAGTCTGGAGTCAGGAAGATTCATCTCAGATACTTTCTAGCTATGTGACCCTGGGCAAGTCACCTAACTCAGCCCCAGTTTCCCTATCTGTAAAATGAGCTGGAGAAGGAAATGGCAGATTACTCTAGTATCTTTTCCACAAATCCCCCAAATGTTTATGACTAGTCAGACATGACCAAAAAATGACTGACCAACTAAATATGTATTTACAGATACATGTGCACATACACACGAATGCATGTAGACACTATGTGCATGTATGTAGATATATATGTGCACACACGACACACATGCACACTATTTATGTAAACGTGTGTATATAACTATATCTCTATATATTCTTCCAGAGAACAGGAATTTTCATTTCTGTCTTCGCATTTCTGGTGCTTAGCACATAGTAGGTACTTAACAAATGTTTCTTGCTTGGTCTCTAAGATCCCTCAGATCGCTGGGATCCTACAATTTTAACAATATCATGCAGGCAACCAAACTTGCAAGGGTGCAAACTGCCTTCCCTCTATGAGCTGAAATCATTTCAAGCACATGTTTGGGCAACTTTTCAGCAAAGGGAAAAAATTAGAAACTGGTGGAAACTTGTCTTGAAAGAGAGGTCAGAGCTGAGGTATTAGCAGCTGTGAACCCTGGTTTAGGTGACACAAATGGGTTCCAGATAGGTTGTTTATGTTTTTCACAGTGCCAGCAATTCAGTGAGCACCCAATAAATGGTAAGCAATGCCAAGCATGAATATTTCTTCCTAAGTGAACATCTAAATCTGAACATCTGGCAAAATAGGAATCCACGTGTTGAATGACTCCTGGCACAGGAAGCCTTGTAAAAGGAATAGAGGAACGAGAAGGCGCAGATTTAGATTTTCAGGTGAATTTTCAATCGAGGAAGCATGGTACGGTGGAAGGAGAATCACGACCGTGGAATGAAAAGACTTGGGTTCAAGTCCAGACTTTATGATTAAGCAAATCGCTTTCTCAGAATCGTTTTCCTCATCTGGAAAATGGGGATAATAACACTTACACTATACAGTGCCTGTTGGGTCATGAGGCTCTAATGAGCAAATATATATATATATATATATATTTATATATTTATATAATATATATATATATATATATATATATATATATTTGCTCATTAGAGCCTCATGTATATATAAATGTCCCTTAAAAACCTTAAAGTGGGATACAAATGTTGGCTGCTGCCCTTACAAAACAATGGTAGCCAAACTCCAAATCAGAAGCAGTTTCTCAAGGAAGAAGGAGGAGGAGGGAGATGATTCTGAGGACTTGGGCTTGATTCTTGACTAGATTCTAGTTATGGGACTAGAAGACTTGATTTGAATGGGACAAGAGTCTTGACTAGAATCTTGACTATGATCCTAGTTCGGGGACTTTGGGAAAACCACTTCACCTCACTTTCCATGGGGCAACAAAAGGAGTGGGATTGATTAGAAAATGTCCAAGGTTCCTTTTAGCCGAAACCCTCAGATTTCGTACAGTATACCTGCCTGATACAGGCATAAATTGTATTACGTTGGCTCAGCCATCAAGCACTTGGAGAACTGGGGCTACCTAGCAGCTAACTCATTGATTAGCAATTACACTGAGGAAAGAGTCTTTGGAAGCAGTCCAGGATGGGATAACGGAGCTGGAAAACCAATCTAGGGACAGAAGCCGAGGAGAGAACTTAAAGGGCCATCTTAACTTTTCTAGTTGTATTCCAAGTGCTCAGTATAGTACTTTAGACATCATAGCTGTTGCTGTTGAGTCATTTCACTTGTGTCTGACTCTTCATGACCCCATTTGGGGGTTTCTTGGCAAAGATACCTGAGTAGTAGGTCATGTCCTTTTTCCAGCTCATTTTACAGGTGAGAAGACTGACACAAATAGAGTAAAGTGACTTGCCCAGGGTCATACGGCTCGTAAGTGTACAAGGCTGGATTTGAATTCATGAAGATGAATCTTTCTGCTTCCATTCTGTGTTCTATCCACTGAACCATCTAGATGCCTCATTGCCCATTATAAGAATTTAAGCAATGTGTTTTTATTCACTCAATATAATCATAGACTATTCGAGCTGGAAAGGGTCTTAGAGAATGAATGGATGAGAAAACATTTCTTCTGAGATGTAAAGAAAGCCCTCTGCTAAGAGTTGAGGATATAAATAGGCAACAAAGTCCCTGCCCTCAAGGAGCTCACATTCTAATATATTTCACATATGGAGGGTCTTGGCTACAAGTTGATAGAAAGGTCCCCTTGTCCATAGGGTGCAGCAGCAAAGCAGATGGTCAGGCACAATACTGAAGGTCATTTCCACTGGAAAAAAAATCATGTCAATGTCTGAGGTTTGTATAGTTGGAAATTCTTGAACCCCTAAAAACTCCATTACCCAAAATTCCTTTCTGTATTACCTAGAACCCTCTTCCCTTTTCCCTTTTCCTGCATCCTTGTTTGTATGATTGGATTTAAGTTTGCTCTAAGTCCTCCCTTTCTCTCTTCTCTGGTGAGCAGGCTGGGTTGTTTAGGTGGCTTTTACTTTAGTTGTTATTAATAAAACTTTTAAGATATAATACTTAGTTATTGGATATTCATTTTAATCTTTACAGGTTGAAGCAAGGACTTTATTGCCAAGACCTTTGTATTCTAGGTCTTCAGTAGCTGTGGGATAGCATCTATAGGACCAGTTGCCAGGCTCCATCTTCCTTCCCAGGATGATGGCTGTGGATCATTAAGTCCAATTCCTTCCCTTTGCAGATGGGAATACTAAGGCTTAGAGGTAAAATGACTTGTTCAAGGAATTCCCAGGTTGAGCCAGTTAAGTGAAGAACACCAGTGCCATACTCTGTGATCTACACTAATCCAAACAAAAGCATCTTAATGAATAGATAGACGCCCTTCCCAATGAAGAATGGTGTTGCTGGACAGATATCATTTTTCATTTTTCATTCTTTATAAAAAATGAGAGTCAGGAAATTGAAGTGAGGCAGATGATTGTTTTTTTTACAACTGATTAAGGTCTGTGGAATTTAGCAGGGTGCCCGTTTGGTCTCTGTGAAGGGTTCACAAACCCTATTTGTCCTGGCCTGTTTGTTATGCCTGGCATGAATAAAGTGTCAAGTTGTCCCACTGCCCAAGTTTTTTTGTGGGTACGTGCCCTCTATCTTTTGCTAATGCCAGGTTTGTGTCAGGAGCACATTTTTTCCAATAACACTTTCAAGCTTTATTTTGATGCTCTCTAGATGACAAGGCAAAGTATCCCACATTAGGATTCTGTTGGAGGACAGCTGGATAGTTCAGTGGATTGAGAGTCAGGTCTAGAGTTCAAACCTAGCCTCAGGTATGTCTTAGCTGGGTGACCCTGGGCAAGTCACTTAACCCCCACTGCCTAGCCCTTACCACTTTTCTGCCTTGGAACACAGTATTGATTCCAAGATGGAAGGTAAGAGTTTAAAAGAAAAAATCCTGTTGCATAATCACCCTTTTGGTCAAGACCCTAGCCAGGATCATTCAGCTAGGATGACTTGGAACCCTGAAGTTAATGAACAAGAGCAGAGAAATTTGTGACTAGTTATGATGAGGCAAAGATTGTGACTAAACAGCAATGCAATCATTTGGGAAGTGAAAATGTTATTTAGATTTTTGTTTTTTCCTTTTTTTCATTGTTTCTGTCATGTTTAACTTTGTGATCACATTTGGGTTTATTTGTTTGTTCGTTTGTTTTGGCAAAGATACTGGAATATCTTGCTATTTCTTTCTCCTCATTTTACAGATGAAGAAATCGAGGCAAACAAGGTTAAGTGCTTTGCCCAGGGTCACATAGCTTGTAAGTGTTTGAGGCTTGATTTGAACTCAGGAAGTTGAGTCTTCCTGACTCTAGGACCCATATTCTATCTTCTGTGCCTCAGAGGCTAGCTTTCTACCAAACAGAATATGTGGAATAAACAATAAAATTTATTTATTTTATCTATCTATCTATCTATCTATCTATCTATCTATCTATCTATCTATCTATCTATCTATCTCCGTCAGTCAGTCTATCTCTCTGTCTACCATCTCAATTTCTCTGTCTCTCTGCCTCTGTCTCTTTGTCACTCTGTCCATCCATCCACTTGTCCGTCCATCTGTCTGTCTGTCTAAGGACCCAGAAAAAAAAGTTCACACAACAAAATTCCTGATAGTGTTAAATGATTCTACATCAGAAACTGATATAATTTTTATCAGTGGAAAATACATTAAAGAAGCATCCTTTGGGACTGCACTCTCAGGACCAAAAGACTTTGACATTTCACTTATAGCTGAAACCTACATGTGTTCTTTGTCCCATTAGAATATAATTTCCCTTAGAGCAGAGACTATCTGTTTTTCTAATTTTTATTCTTAGTACTTACAACATTTTGCATGTAATAGGCACATAACTATTTTTTCATTCTTCTATTCAATACAATTTAACCTTTACCTGATAATTCAGACTCATCATTATAAACAGTGCCCAGGGCTATTATGCAGTGATGCTCTTGGGAGCTAGGGTAGTAAGGAGGGCTTTTGCTCACCTCTAAATGACCCTAGATTGAGAGTGACAGTAGCTAACAGGCAGACAGAAGTTCTGTTGTTCAGTAGTTTCAATTATGTCTGAATTTTCTTGACCCCATTTTTGTTCTTCTTGGCAAAGATACTGGAGAGATTTGGCATTTTCTTCTCTAGTTTATTTTACAGATGAGGAAACAGAGGCAAACAGGATTAAATAACTTCTCTAGGGTCATACAACTAATAAGTTCCTGAGGTCAGATTTGAACTCAGGAAGATGACTGACTCTTTTGACTCCAGGTCTGTTATTCTATCTACTGTTCCACCTGTCTAAGCTAATCTACCTGTTATGTTCTTCTGTATCTTCCAGGTGCCATCAGCTGTCATTTCTTACTGCTCTGGGTCTCCTGATGCTAAAAACCTGCTACCTTATTTTCCACACAAACTGTCTTTTTTCTGTGCTGGAAAAACATGCAGTGATTTGCCAAACAAAAGATTTTAAAAAATTATTTCAGGTTAAACTGTGTTTTATTTGATGGTTAATGTTGCTAGAAATCTGACTTCTGGATAAACAGAATCTTTTTCTCATTATATAAGTGTATACATACTTTATATATGACATGCATGTTTTATTTTGGTGATTTACATGTAGAAAGTTATTTATTTATGTAAACTATCAAAATACAGTAATCATAGGGTTTCTAAGCAAAATCTTACTGAAAATAGAATGATCAAATGCCTTTATTTGTTTAAAAAACATTCAAAACTAAGATATAGTATCCCAGTTTTAATCAATCAATAAAATGAGGCTAGTTCGCTAAGTATGCCATTTATTTACAGGGGCACGTGATCTATTAATAAAGTACTGCTCAGTGGTGTGCCTCCACTTGTGCTAAAAGACCTTCAGCAGGAAGCAGACAAAGGTCTTTTATACCAAAGTGTATCTTCCTTCTGATTGGCCATTTGGACATAATCTGGACCTCCCCTGGCATTCCCAAAGGGTGGCTATTTTTAATGAGGAGATGGGCTTATAGATCTCAACTCCTTCCTTATTATTTTATCTACAACTTCACTACAGCTAGGCAAATGTGGCTGACCCAGCCCTTACTCTGTTAAGCCCTTGAGGAAATGCTTGACCATCAGAGGTTGGAGTCTGAAGAAATGAATGGATTTATATGGAAATGTTGATAATAAATAACACAAACCAATATTAATTTTCCTCAAAGAGGAGGAACTATGTTAGCCACTGGCATAAATACAAAGATAAAAAAGAGGGTCCCTGTTCTCAAATCAATTAAATGAACAAACATTTGAATGAATAAAAAATTATTTAGTAAGCACTTACCCAGAGCCAGGCATTGTGCTGAGCACTTGGGATACAAATCCCTTGCTCTCAAGGTATTACATTCTACTGAGTGAAGACAATGCAAAAAGAGGGGCTGAAAAGGGACGAGGGGGGGAGTGGTGATGGGGTCCCTTATAAGAGAAATCGAAACCTTATCTACAAGAACACAGCATCCTAGGGAGCAGAGTCCAAATTCTGGTGGGAATAGAAGGGGTAGGATGGTCAGAGTGTCAGCATTACTGTTCAGAAAAGTCTGGGAATACTTCTTAAATGCCTGCTATACAAACAGCATTAGGGATATAAATAATATTGTCCCTTTTTCTGGAGGATCCTACACTCAACCAGAGAGAAGACATAGGCTCAGTTAAACAAATGTAGAGCATGTGCTGAGTTATATAGAGCAATTTCAAACTGGACAGAACAACTAAAGAACTTAAGAAAAGGTTCTATAGACCAGCACCTGAACCACGCTTTGGAGAAAGCTAGAAATTCTGAAGGCAGCTACATGGTACAGTGGATAGCTACATGATACAGTCAGGAAGACTTCAGTTCAGATGTAACCTCAGGCACTTACTATGTGGCTCTGGGAAATCCACTTAAACTTGTTCACCTTAGTTTCTTCACCTGTAAAATGAATAAGATAAGGAAATGGCAAACTATTCCAATACCTCTGCCGAGAAAACCCCAAATGGAATCACCAAGAATCGACATTACTGAAAATAAAATAATAAACAACCCAACAAACAACAACAAAATACCACAATACCACAATAGAACAAACAATAAAACAATGCGCCACCACCACCAAACAATAAGCAACAACCCAACAAACATCAAAATAACAACATAACAATAAACAATATAACAAATATTACCACTACCACCACAAAACAAACAACAAAACAATACAAAAAACAACATAACAAATAACACAACAAAACAACACACTATCACAACAATCAACAAAATAACAATGACAACAAAACACTATCACAATAACAAACAATCAAACAATAATGTCAACACAACAAATCACCGCCACACCACCACCATCACCACAAAACAAGCAACAACAAAACACCAACATATCAATACAACACAACAACCAGAGCAACAACAAAACAACATACTACCACCACCACCACAGCAAAATATCACCACATAACAGCAAAAACATAAACGCAACAACAACAAAGAACAATAACATAGCTTTTGACCCAGAAATACCACTTTTGGGATAAAGAAATCAAAGAAAGAGGAAAAGAAGAGTATCATATATGGTGCTAAATGTGAGAGTTCTTGTGAACTCTATAATGGAATATAATGGTTAAGATTTGGTATTGGCATTGGTAGGAATTGGACAGCTGGGTGGCACAGCAGATAGAATATCAGGCCTAAAGATAGGAAGACTTCTTTTCTGGAGTTCAAATATGGCCTCAGACCCTTATTTACTATATCACCCTGGGCAAGTCACTTCACTCTGTTTGCTTCAGTTTTCTCATCCGTAAAATGAGGTGGAGAAGTCAATGGCAAACCGCTCCAGTATTTTAGATGAGAAAACCCCAAATGGGGTCATGAAGAGTGGACACAAACTGAAACAACTGAACAAGAGATGGAGGTGAGAAGGGAGTACATTCTAGACGTGGTAGAGTCTTTTTGCAAATGCTCAGAAGTAGCAGATAAAAGGTTGTGAATGGAGAATAGGTACTGGCCTGTCTGGAACAGATTGAATGTAAAGAGGAAAATAATGAAATAAGGGCAAAGAGGTAGATGGGAATTGAACTCTGGAGGGTTTTCAGTGGCACATTGATGACATACTTTATCCTAGAGGCAATAGGAAACAAGAGATGATTTTTGAGAAGAGGATTGATATGGTCAGATTTGAGGGTTTTTTATTTTAATTTTATAATATTTTATTTGATCATTTCCAGGTTTTTTTTTTAAAGAAATATCGATTTGGTAAGAGTGAGGAGATGATAGATTAGAGAGGGAAGAAACTGTAGGTAGGGAGACCAATTAGGAAATTCCAGTAATAGCTCAGGTGATGAAAGCCTTACAGTTACCTAGGGAAAATAACACATATGACGGTAACTATAATGCATGACAGAATGTGATGTGGACATAAGAGGATAAACAAGATGTGATGAGAATTCAGAGGAAGGAGAGATTACCTCTTGGTTTTGCATGACAGGCATTTAAGAACTGGCAGGATTTCAACAATGGGAGTTACAGGAAAGTGCATTTTGAAGGAGAAAAGCAAGAGGGCAGCCAGTTGAGCCAGGGAGTAAAGTGTACACGGGGGCAGTTGTATGAGAAAAGTAACTTGGGTCCACTGGCTACCATAGCTTACCTCTTCTCAAAGGAATGAACTCAGCCAGTAGGTTTAAGATAGTGATACTTTGCCCATGACTCTAATAATCCTTTACTCCTCCAGGTGTGGTATGGATTGTGTGTGTGTGGGCTCTGGAGTAACATGAGGCTCAACCACAAACCTACACACATATCTGTCAGGGTGCCCACTTACCAGGATGATGCCAGCAGGGGAGAAAGAATCAGCATTTGTATTGAGTTGGCACCAACACTTCAACAGTTTTGAGCTTCCCTACACTTCTTGTTCCTCTCACTCATATTGCACACTCCAATTGCCACTGTATATAGGGTTAGTCTGATCCAAGACACAACAATCCCTTTTCCTACTAATTTCCTAAATACTTTTGTCAACTCTACAGATAGTTAGAAAAGTAAGTTGAAGCCACATTAGAAATGGTCTTGCATGTTAGACTTGTGTATTTGGATTTTATTTGGGAGGTATCAAAGGATTTTGATCAGGGCAGTTAGGTGACTTAATGGATTGAGAACTAGTCTTAGAGATGAGAGGTCCTGGGTTCAAATCTAATCTAGATACTTCCTAGCTCTGTGACCTTGGGCAAGTCACTTAACTGTAAATTGCCTAGCCCTTTCTACTTTTCTTTCTTGAAACCAATATTTAGTATTGATACCAAGGTAGAAGGTTTAAAATTTTTTTGATCAGGGAAGTGACATGATCTGGTAAAATTAGATTACTAAGTAGAACAGGAAGGGAAGAAGAATGAAACCAAGGTTAAGGAGATCAGTCAATCAGGCAAAAAGCATTTATCAAATATTTACTGTATTCTAGGCACTGTTAAGCATTGAGGATACAAAGAAAGGCAAAAAAAGATTCCAATAACAACTCAAAACAAAATAAACCCCTCCAAAAGTCCTTGCTCTCAAGAAGCTCACAGTCCAGTAGTCTAGGTGAGAAGTAATGAAAATCTTTCTGAAGATGGCAGCAGTGTGAGTAGAAGGAAAAGAATGATGCTAGAAATTTTGCAGAGATAGAATTCAAATTGCCAAACATTTATTAAGTGCCCACTCCCAGTAAATACTAATAAAAAACCCAGAAAGGGCTTATGTTCTACTGGCAACAGCTCTTTAAGATTTATTAAGGAGTAAGTTGAATGTGAAGAACTAAAAATAATTTCAGGATCTGAATGAGTATTTGGGAGAACAGTAGTGCCATTACCTGAAGTAGGAGCAGATGGTGGTGGAAAGATGATGAGCTGAATTTTAGACATATTAATTTGGAGCATCTGGGGGGTCATTTAACTGAAGATGATGGGAATTGGAGATATTGATGTGAAATTAGGAAAAAAGATTGAAGCTATGAAATTTGTAATTTATTTGAATGGAAGTCATAGTTCACCCCATGAAGTATATAAAGTCACCAAGAGAAAGGAGTGGAGAGAAGAAAATGAGGCTGAGTAACAATATTCTTTCCTTACTTAAAAATATTCAACAGATTGCGCATTGGCTACGGGAGGGGTTGGGGGGGAAGGGAGGGAAAGAACATGACTCTTGTAACCAAGGAAACATATTCTACATTGACTAAATAAAATAAAAAATATATTCAACAGAATGATAGAAAGTCAGTAATTCTCAACCATTTCCCACAGGCTAGAATCAGATGAAAAAATCCCTTGAAAATAAAGATGAAAAAACCAAGACCAGGGGATAAGTGACCTTTCCAGGGTAACAGAGCTAGTAAATGTCTAGGGTGGGATTCAAAGTTACATCTTCCTGATTCCAAGTCCAGAGCTTTATCCGTTGTACCACACTACCAAAATATTCCAAGTAGAATCTCAAATTAGTAGGTGTCAGGATAACTTTTAAAGCGGATCCTAGGTTTAGCTTACCCCAGCTTATCTACTTTGTCCTTCTGCAGAGAGACAGGAACCAGGAAACATCTCATTGAAGGTGGAGGTAGGGATGGTAAATATATGAAAGGATACCAACAGACAAACCAAACAACCAAATGAAAGGGGGAGAATATTACAGAGACATAGACATAGTCATAGACATAGACATAGTCATAAACATAGACACAGACATAGATTCAGAAACAGACATAGGTATAGACATAGACACAAAAAGAGACATAAACACAGGCATAGACACAGATAGACATTGAAACAGACATAGACACAGAAACTAACATAGACATAGATACAGAAACAGACACAGACATAGACACAGGCATAGACAGATACAGAAACAGACATAGACACATAAACAGACATAGTCACAGATACAGATATAGATATAGGCATAGACATAGACACATAAACAGACATAGACCCAGAAACAGACAGATATAGACATAGACACATAATCAGACATAGACACAGTCATAGACATAGACATGGACATGAAGGCAGAACAAAGGCATGTAGAAGACCAACCTGAAGACCTCTACTGAATGAAGAGCAGTGGGGGAGTGTGGAGTCAGTCACCTCATTTCTATTCAAGGGGTGGGGCAGCTTAAATGGTTAAAGTGCCATATCTAGGATCACATGTTCAATCTCTAGAAAGTCCTGTCAACTTGCTATTATAGAGAAAAGAAAATTCTGTAACCATGGACGATACCTTTTGGGCTTAGCTACTAGGTTTCTGAATGTATGCTATATCTTCTGTTAACCCCAATCTACCTACTCAACCACATTAAAAAGTATATTTGAGACAGGCAGGCAGCACCGTGAATAGAGCACTGGGCCTGGAATCAGGAAGACCTGAGTTTAAATACTGCCCAAGTCACTCACTAGTGGTGTGACACTTAATCTGCTAACCTCAGTTTCCTCAATTGTAAAATGGGGATAATAATAGCACTGATCTTTCAAGGTTGGTTGTGAGAATCAAATGAGCTATTTATAAAGACTTGGTACAATGCCTAGCACATAGTAGGTGCTTAATAAATGTTTGTTCCCTTCTCTTCCCCTTATCTCAACTTATAACCAACCTTCTAACAAAACCTACTGATTTTACTCTTGTAGTATTCCTTATATGTAGCCTCTTATTCTTTATTCCTATTATTTCTAACCTTGTTTATGCCTTCATTACAAACCAATTGGACTAGGCTCCCCCACCAAGTCTTCCTATTTCTGTTCTTTTCCTTTAATCTACTTATCATAATACTGTGAATCTTATTTATACTATTTATCGTTCTATCTAGGTATCTATTCCAAAAATTTAGAGAAGTTCTGAGCTTTGATATCTTGTAACTGTACTAAGATTTTTGTAATACCCTGACTGGTGAATGCAAACACTAAATCGAACAGAGCTTCTAGGTGGCTTAGTGGATAGTGTATCAGATGTAGAGACAGGAGGTCCCAATTTAAACTCTGGCCTTAGAATCTTCCTAACTGTGTGACCCTGGAAAAGTCACTTAACCCCAATTGCCTTGCCATTACTATTCTTTGATTTGTAACCTTTGGGCAAGAAGTGCTTTTTACTATTTGCCAGGCACTGTGCTAAATGCTGGGGATATAAAGACAAACAAAAAAACAATGACCAAAAAATATCCCTACCTTAGAGTAACTTATTTTTAATAGAAATAATCAATCAATAAACATTTACTAATAATCAATAAACATTTATTAAGTGCCAACTTAATCCTTCTATGTGCCAGGAACTGTGCCACATCCCGGGAATACACAAAGAGGCAAAAAAATAGTCCCTTCTCTCAAAGGGCTTATGATCGAATGGGGGAGACAACATACAAACAAATATATACAGAGTAAATTATGTCCAACCCACAAAAGGAACTTGGGGGTGAGGTGGTGTTAGATTTAAAATAGTTTGAGCATTAAATAGTTGTAGATAAGAGAGTGGGAGCCATAAACTGTGATAATTAAAATGTTTGGGAGCAAGGGAAATATATAACAATTATGACCGCTGAAATATGTTTTCTACTGTGTCTTGGTTTTATATAAATATAAGATGGTCGCCAGGGAATATATTCCCAATTTATGAATATGCCCAAGCCAACTGGGTTTTATAGAGAAATTTAATTTATAATACACTGATTAATCAATAGAAAAAGAGAGAAAGTAAGAAAGGAATAAGAATGAAGGGTCTCAAGCCAATAAGACCTAGACCTCAGTCCTAAGAGATAAATCAGTCAGTTGGTTTTATCACTCACCCAAGATCTCTCTAGGTAAGGCTTCTCATGCCAACCTCAGGCTCCACCTTCAAGAGAGCCTCCTTTCAAGAAATGTTTCCAGAGAATCCTCCTCCTGACTCCTCCTGAGTTCTCCTTCCACAGCCTCCTTCAAGACCTCTCCAGGAGCTCTCCCTCCAGGACCTCTCTCCTCTCAGACCTCCTTCAGAGCATCAACTTCCTCCTCTAGAGCAACTTTTCCTCAATCCTCCTTCAAAGCCATCTCTCTCAGACCTCCTTCAGAGCAACCTCCTCAGTCCTCCTTCAGAGCCAACCTCCTGAGTTCTCCTTCAGAGCAATCTCCTCTGTGCCAATGGTGGCTCTAGCTTAACCCAGGACCGCCCAGAGGTCTGCCCCCTTTGCACATGTCTGTTGAAGGTCATATTCTCAAATAATTAAATCTTGATCTTTGCTGCAGCCCTTCCTAAATCCTGTTACTCTGAGTAGGGTGGAGATTGTAGTTTCCAAGACCTGGTTCTGTCATTCCAAGTATCTCTATTGTATCAATTCTAAAATCAATCATGACTCAAAGAACTTCCTGTTCTATGTTTAAGCATAGGTCAAAGCCCTTTCCATTGTTTAGCAAAAGGTTTCTGTCCTAAAGTAGTCTTAAGTAGGGAGGAGAAGGATTCTCCCATACCAAGGAGTTTCATATTCCAATAGAGTTCTTACTATCAGTAGGAAATTTTTTCAAGTATGAAATTTCCCAATGGAGAATTTTCCAACATTCTTAAGTCTAAGAAATTTTAAGGTTTACAGTGGTATGGGTAGAGGGGGCTTATAGTTTTAAAGCTCAGAAAGTCAAAAGCACAGCCAGGAAGGGAATGAATCAACCTGTCTCTCCAAAATGGTGCCCCCAGGAGATGAGCACCCTTGGGAAAAAGGCTGGCATAGCAGAGGGATGTTCCAGGGTGAAAGATCCCAGGCTCCGAGGGAGCTTCTGGGATGAGTTGAATCTTAGGTGTTATATTGAATATGGGAGAGTCAGAAGTATGGCAGAGAAGAGCACCATCATCTCCTTCTGTCAGGAGGAGGGCAGATGATGCAGGGATATACACACTTAAACCTTCCCACACATACACATACACACAAGACCACCTATGTACACTTTTGGGGAAGGAATGATAATCTAAAGTCCTACAACACTACTAACCAATTGTATAATTTCCCAGTCCAAGCTTGCCTTCTCTTCCCACCAGTCCCTGATGGGTATTGCCTCCCCCTATTACAATGGGGTCTCATTGAGGGACTATCTCATTTTGTAGTGTCTAGCTCAGGGAATGACACAGACTTTTAGTCCAGAAGACCTAGTTTCAAATCCATTGTTTTTTTCATCCATAAAACAAGGGGGTTAGACTCAACAATCTCTAAGATTCCTTTTGGCCCTAAATCTGAAATTCTGTTATTTGTTAAAAGATAGCCAGGTGGCATAATAGATAGTGTGCAGAGCTTGGAGATAGGAAGACTCATCTTTCTTAATTCAACTTTGGCTTCAGACAGTTACTAGCTGTGTGACCCTAAAACCAAACCAACCAACAAACAAAAAACCCTGTTTGCCTCAGTTTTTTCATCTGTAAAATGAACTGGAGAAGAAAATAGCCAGTTACTTCAGTATTTTTGTCAAGAAAACCTCAAAATGAGGTCACAAAGAGTCAGACATGACTGAACAACAATGAAATTATTTGTTCAAATAATAATAATAAATTCTCTTTGATTTTCCCATTAATTTATTCCTACTGTTCCTTTTCATGTACTCTACACTTCAAAGAATTACTCATATCCTCCATACAGACCCCATGCCTTCTCACTGCTGTACTTTGGCTCCTGATGTTTCCGATGTCTGGGATATTCTTTCTTTCATCCCGTCCTGCTATAATTTTATTTGTCCTTTAAAGTCCAGCTCAAAAAGGGCTTCCTTCATGCAACCTTTTCTAATCATTCCAGTCCATAATAATCTCTAATATGGGCATCTGAATATGAATTGTGGCTATTTCTCTACTGGATTCTAAACTCCAGGAGATCAGGGTCTATTTCTTATCTAAATCTTTCATCTCCCTCTTCCAGCACTTAGTACCCTGATTTGCATCCAGTAGGGATGACTGTTGAATTGAATTGAATTTTATCATTATTACTGTGAAATACTTCAAAGGATACATCTTATTGAAAGGAAATAATTAGCATAACTTTCGATGATTTCAAGCTGGCCTCTTCCTTAAAAGTCATTTTTAATATCAGTATTCTTTCCTTGGTGCTAGATGAATCATGAACGCCACAAACATAGAAGTAAAACTGAGGGTGGTCCAAGGCACCCCAGTGGGCTTTGTGGTAGGACCTTTTCTAGCCCCAGGCAATTTTCTTCTGGCCCACTTCACAGATGCAATCTGTCCGAGAATCAGACAAGATCTCAGTGAATATTAAACGGATCAGTCCACCTTTGGTATGTTTTCAAGCAGAGATTTTCAACCTGTGGTTGGTAAAATGAAGTTTTTTTTTTTGTAATGTATTTCAATATAATTGGTTTCTCTTATACTTCTAGTATTTTATTTTATGGACATCTAGTTGGCATAGTGACTAGAGAGGTGGCTCTGGAGTCAGGAATACTCATTCCTGAATTCAAACCTAACCTCAGACACTTACTAGCTGTGTGACGCTGGGTAAGTCATTTAACCCTAGTTGTCTCTGTTTCCTCATCTATAAAATGAGCTGGAGAAGGAAATATCAAACCATTCCAACATCTTTGCCAAGAAAAGCCCAAATAGGGTCAGAAAGCATCAGATACAACTGAGCAACAACAACAATCATAACCAACCACCTCCAACAATTTAATTTTATACATTTAAAATTTGTTTTATAAATTTAAAAACAGCATTCTGAAAAGGGATCCATAGGTTGTGAAAGGGGTCCATGATATAAAAAACGGTTACAAATTCCTGTTCTAGAGGTGAGAGACTGGCTTAGTATAGTTAAATATTATCATAAATTCAGACCCTGAAGGAGCTTTGGCACCTTTAGTTTTTTGCATGAGCTCATGACCAGCTGTGCCGGGGAGAATTTCTCAGATGTTTAGCCAAAGCCATGAAGACCAAAGCTCTTATCTCTAGAGGAACAGGCCCATAGAAAGTCAGCCATGGAATGAAACACAAACTCTCTCTCCCACTCTTTCCCTTTCTTCTTTCAGCTCTCTCAACCAATGGCAAGAAGCAAAAAGCACAAAACATAGATCTAGGAATAGAGAAACATAGATCTAGAAATAGATGTAACCAACACATCAATAACTCCTTACTTTCCCAACCAATCAGCACTCTGAGACTTCTAAAAAAGCAAAGGAGCGTCCTGACACATGTCAGACATGAGTTTTCCTATATAAAAAAGAAAATCTAAGAATCTATTTTGGGGGAAGTTATCATACCACCACTCCCCTCAGAATACCGATTAGGGGTCTACAGCAACCCTCCTATTTTCAGGATGTTCTTTAATAAATCTCCCTCTGCCACATTATTCTTGTGCATGGGTTTTCTCTTTTTTATTTTCCTCGTTTGGCACCAACATTATCATTCATTTGGAGGACTTACTGCAAAATGTTGGAATTGAAATCAGTGAGAGAAACTAACCATGTGTTCTTTGAAAATTCCTAAAACTCACAGAAATCGATCTCATTTAAATGGCTGTGGTAAATGGTCTTAAATTAATTGGGCATAAGAGTAGAGCTTCTTGGTTGGGCTAATATATTTAGCCCTAGGGCAGAGGTTCCTTAAGTGGGGTCAATTCAGGCATGATTAGGCTTCAATATATGGCCAGTAATGATGCGTATAGGAAGTATGGCATTAAAGATATCATCAAAGGCATGTATGAACAGAAAATGAAGTGGGTTAGTCACATAGTGAGAATGAGAACTAGCAGAACCTGAGCTTTGATATCCATGAAATGTTAAAAGATCCAGAGCAGAGTTTTTAATGTTTTGTGTGTGTGTGTGTGTGTGTGTGTGTGTGTGTGTGTGTGTGTGTGTATCAAGGACCCCTTTGGCACTTTGGTGAAGCTATAGATGCTATCTCATAACAGTATTTTTAAATGCATAAAACAAAATTTATAGGGATAAAAAGGAAACCAATTATTGAAATATATTTATCAAAGTACATGAAAAAAACAAATTCACATACTTAGGCTTGACCTCCAATATATCAGGTGGATCAGGGGCTTTAAATCTTTTTATGTGTCATGGATATCTTTGATAGTTTTGTGAAGCTTATGGACTCCTTTTTAGAATAACACCTTTTTATAGTCATAAGTAAAGGAATCTAAGTTTCAGTTAAATTTGAGTAAAAATAAGGAAACATCCTCTTTGCCCACCTATAGAACTCTGTGATCACCAGGTTAAGAAACCACTGGAGTAGGTTTTCTTTGAAGGGTTTTATGGGAGAACAGGGACAAGAATTACAAAGCCTGGGAAGACATAGATAGATGGGTTACAGTCAAAAGATTTTCCACATTAAAGTCTAGAAATATGACTCATTACTCGACACATTTGTCTTCAATTTGCCCGATATATTTTCAAGATTATTTTGTTTGCTAGTAGGATGCCCTTAACATATCTTAGAGATCAGCCATAGAGCATAGGATTTTCAGGCCAGCAGGTGTTTTGGTGGTGGGATCACAAATCCTATCTCATCCAAGATAGCAAGTGGTATGAAATCCATTAATGTTTTGGTGCTGGAGAGGAAGGAAGGCTGGACTTTGAAGAAGAAAGAGATGTTTGGTTTTTGTTTATTTGCTTTTTCACTGGGAGGAGGGGAGCCTATAAGATGGTGGGTAGTCAAGGTTGGTGATTGAGGGTGGCCCACGGACAGTGGAATGCTATGAAAGAAGAGGAAATTTCTGCTCTTGACTCCCAGAGTGGGTGTCTCCCAGGGAATCTGGAGTGAATCCTCAGGCAGGACCTGGCTTACATAAAATACCAAGTCTGGATCTAGTAAGCCTTGGCATGGATCTTGGATCTGAGAAGCCTTGGCATGAGGACCAGGAATGTTATGAGAAGCCCATGCTAGGTACAGACCTATAGGATGGGGAAGTCAGGGATTATTTCTATTTCATAGCTAAGGAAACTGAGGTGTAGAGAAGTTAAGTGGCTTGCTTGCCCAATCATGTAGCTGCTATGTAATATTGCAATTTCTCCTTCATTTTTGAAGAGGACTAGGATCACTGGGTGAAGTCTTTACTTAAGCTTGATTTGGATTTAAGTGAGGCAGAGTTTCACAAAATTGTCAGCCTCACTCTTTTTCACAGTATTAAAGTCCAGTGGCAAGACAATAGTTAGGATGATTGGTGATGGCCCAGAATGAAGTGGATGTCCTGGGTGGGCTTCTTCTATGTCTGATCAAGCTCTAAGTGCTCCATAGCCCCTGCTTCTGCTGCCTTCATGACTGTTGGAACAAATTGTTCTCTTCCAGTTATTCTGCTAGGGTGAAAATTCAGGTCTAGGATAGCATATTTGCAACTGCTTTTGTAAGAAGTTTTGCTTGAAAGAAAATGTGAGACTTACTATATTCTTCTGGGCTGCCTTACTTATTGTGCTCTCCTCTTCCCAACAATTCAAACTGATTCAATTTGATAAATATTCAATACCTTTTACATGCAAGGAAGGCACCACCCTTTCCTCTACTCTACCAAGCTTCCTCCTCTTATGTTCTCACTGTCATCTCCCCCTTATCATTATCCTCCACTGTCTAGATTGCCTCTTCTTGACCTCCATCTTTGCTTCACCCCAATTCTTTAACATTTTTCCACCTAAAAATCCATTTTGGACTCATGACTTACTTATTAAGCCCAAGTAGCATATTAGTGGAAACAAGAGAAAATACACAGGGAAAAAGATGCTAGTTTGTGCTATCCCATGTAAACCTTAAAATTTCTCAGACTTAGGAATGTTGGAAATTTCCCCTTTAGGGAACCTTCTACTTAAAAAAATTCCCTAGCAGAGTGAGAATTCTACTTGAATGTGAAAACTCCTCGCCTTGGGAATATCCCTACTCCACCCTTCTTAAGACTGCTTTAGGACAGAAAAACTCCTTGCTGAACAATGAAAGTGCTTTGACCCATGCTTATGGAAAGGACAGGAAGTTCTTTGAGTCATGCCTGTTTTTAAAATTGATACAAAGGGATGCTAGGTACCCATATAGGTGGGGCAACTTGTAAACTACTTAAACCTAAAAGGGTGATAACTTATTCAGAGGTTTTTTCTTAATGAAATTTGTCAACACAGCAGCATTTTTTTCTGATTTACTAAAGAGATTAAAACTACTCAGCTGTGAATTCAAAATGGGCTGTCTTTTAGAAACATCTACAGTGATTGGTAGATGTAAGGACTTAGGGGAGGTGACAGAGGAAATTTTGCCCTTAAAAATAAGAGCTTGGATCTCATTCAGGGATCTCGATTTCTGACTCTCATTCTGGAGGATCTCATTCTGAGAGACTCATTTCCTTGAGGACTGATGCTTAAGGGCTCTTTCCTTGGAGATAGATCTCTTTGAGGAGAAGTGCTCTTGGAGGAAATCTCATTCTGAAGGAGAGCTCCTTGAGGAGCTCCTCTGAGGGGCTCTGTCCCTCTGAGGTAGGAGCTCTGGAGGCTCTTGAGAGAGGCCCTTTGAAACAATCTCTGGCTGGAAGACTCTTTGAGGAAGGACGCTGGCCTGGTGTCACTAGTATCCTTGTTTAGTCAGACCTTGTGGTGAGTGTTAAAAATCTGACTGGTTTCTCTTTTAAGACTCAGGTCTAGGCCATATTGGCTTGAGGCCCTTCATACTTATTCCTTTCTTACTCTCTCTCTCTTTCTTTGATTACTCATTGTATTGTTAATTAAAATCTCTATAAAACCCAATTGACTTGGGTATTTGAATAATTGGGAATATTTCCCTGGCGACCACCTTATATTTGATTTTAAAACCCAAGACACTGTAGTGAAACATACTTCTGCGGTCAAATTTACTCACCCTCTCTTATATCTATCACAATTTATATCTTCCACTATTTTAATCACTACAGTTTAAGACCTCAACCATTTTAAATCTCATACCCATAAGCTTCGAATAATTGAAAGTTTTAAAAATCAAAGATTTCTTTTTACATATTTCCCCTTAAATCAGTATGTATATTTGTATCTATATAGATATGGATGGATATGTGTGTGCACATGTGGGTGTATGCTTTCTTTTGTGCCTTGGCAGAGAAATGGGTAGGCTAAGGGATATGTGTCTGGGATAGAATAGCCGGTGTGAGAGTGACCAGGCAAGCAGAAAACAAATTCCACTATTTGGCTCTTGGCCAGATCTCCTAGCAAGGCTTGGGTTCTGATCTTTGCAAGGCTTGCTAAGGTCCCTTGCTTTCTACTCAAAGAAGCTGCGTAGCTGTGGGCTGTTCTTGGCAGATCAAAGCTACAACTCCTGCAGATGAAAGGGGAAAAAAAACCCCTCCACGCAACTCCTCTGCTCAGGGCTTTACAGGTGACATTTTTAATATTTATGGCAGAATTTTATTCATTAAGTTGTGAGTGCTGCCTGGGACGCTTGGCTAACATAAAGCATGAAGCCACTGCTTGCTGATGATCAATAGCATGGCAGCTTGATGCTAAGTTAGGGATAGGCATGTCTTTGCTTTGTCGCACAGTTAGCACCCCCAGTATTTTTTCTCCCTCTCATTGCTGTTCCCTTCCTTAAAACTTAACAGCTAGTTTTTCAAGAATTCATGACCCTCCCTGGGAGGAGGGGACAGTAGCTGAGGGGTAACTTAGGGGCCTTCTGGTTACTTGATTATTTTTGGTATATGTATTAGGCACACTTCAGCTCATGGTAGAAACTATGTGGTGCAGTGGCTAGAGCCCTGAGCCTAGAGCCAAGAAGATTTAAGTTCAGATCCAGCCTCAGATGCTTTCTAGCTTCATGACCCTGCTCTAGTCACTTAACCTACATCTGCCTTAGTTGCCTCAACTGTAAAATAGGGATAATTATAGCACCCACATCCCAGGGTTGTTGTGAGGATCAAATGAGATAATAATTGTAAAGCACTGAGCACAGTGTCAAGTGTTCAAACATTAGATAGATTAAGCTTGGAGCAGCCCAGCCATAAAAAGCTGATTACAAGATGATGAAGTCTGTCATTTTGGACACTATGAGCTATTGGATTCTTTTTTGACATGGTTCTGAGGAACAGATAAAATACTATAAATAAAACATATCAATCGTACTATTATTATTTTATTATTCTTAAAATATTGTTGTTATTGTTACAGGGATTCTCCTTCAAACACTAGACCAACTAAATTCTGAGAGGTCTATCAGTAGAAGGCTGATTACCAAGTGATAGAGTTTTTTAGCCTCAGCAACTCATGCAGACCATCTGCCAAGCTGCAGAAGGGAAGCAATTTTCATCTAATGGTGTGTATTCCATGCCTAATGAAGCTTTGAAGTAAGCAGAATTATCACCACTCAGAGGTCAGCCAGACCGTCTCACATTAACTTGGGATCTTCTGAAACACACATACACACATACCCTTGTTTCATGGAGATTTGGGGATCTTATTCTTATCCATCTTTTATCCTCCAATCATTCCTGTGCCTTCATTTTCCTTCAACCTTTCTTCCGCCTTTCTTGCTACGTAGAATCAGCAAAATATTCAGTAAGTGAATAATTTTCATATTTCAAAATGGCAGAAATTGGTCATAAGGGAGTAATAAAGATAAAAGAAGAACTTCAGTGCGAGACTGCTTTATTGTGGAATAGGAAAGCATATTAGCTTTAGAGTCAGAGGACTGGGGTTCAAATCATACCTTTGATGCTTAGTTACCTAGGGAAATGTGGGAAATTTGAGTCATTTGTTTGGGTCTTAGTTTCCTCTTCTTTAAAATAAAGCAATTGGACTAGATAGCATCTGGGGTCTCTTTAGCCCTCCATCTCAAGGGAATATTCTCAGGGAATTATACCACAATCCCATATGAGGTTCATTAAACTCTTTTCCACTAAAGGTTATCAAAGCGAATCCTCCTAATATTCTTGTAAGGGAGGCTCCCAAGATCATTGTCTTCATTATTCCATTGAAAAACCTAGTTTCAGGATGAAAGAAATGACAAGGCATGCACCAAATCTGTCTATCTCAACAGCATCATCTTTAGAAAACAAACACAAGGGTCCTAATAAGAATTATGGAAGAACTTTATTTCAGTACTCTCAAAGGACCTTTCTGTTCTCTTTTTTGGTAGAAATTCCTTCCTTTCCTCTATTTCAAGTGCCCAGTAACCTCAGGCTTTCTCCTCTCTTCTAACCTATCCCTGGAAAAGCATTAATATCAATCATTTATATATATATATATATAATATTAAAACTTGAGTCAGTAGAGTATAAACTCCTTGAGGGAAAGGATAATTTGATTTTAGAATAACTTCACAAAACACCTTCAAAAATTTCATGTTCAGTCATGTCCAACTTTTCCTGACCCCATGTAGGATTTTCTTTGCAAAGATCCTAGATTAATTTGCCATTTTAACTCATTTCACAAATGAGGAAACTAAGGCAAAAGGGTTAAGTGACCTGCCTAGGTTCACACAGCTAATAATCTGGGGCCAGATTTGAAATCAGGGAGATGAGTCTTCCTGACCCCAGTCTGGCATTCTACTCACTTCATAACCTAGTTGCCCTATCTATAAAAATAGTAGATAACTTGGGAGCAGCTAGGTGGCTCAGTAGATAGAGAGCTGGGTCTAGAGACAGAAGGTCCTGGGTGCACATAAGGCCTCAGACACTTCCTTGCTATGTGACCTTGGGCAAGTCACTTAACCCCAACTGCTTAATTCTTATCTCACTGATACTTAAAATTGATTCTAAGACAAGGTAAGGTTGAAAAAAAATAGATACTTAATAAAAGTTTATATTATTGATTTCCAGTGATTACCAGGGGTAGTTACATTTTAACTTTTTTTAATTGTTAAGTATATCTTTTAAAATTAACAATTCCATTGATATTTTTGTTTTTATATCAACTTAATTCAAACATAGTTCACTTTTCCTCCTTCCAGGGAATCATCCCTTATAACAAAGAATAAAAGATGGCATCCAGAATAATTAAAAATACTCCACACTCTTAGTTCCTTCACCTCTGTAAAAAAAAGAAGGGCAAGTGCTTTCTTATAGATATTCTTTGGGGACAAACTTGGCCATTATAATTTCACAGTATTTCATTTTTTCCCTTTATTTTCATTGTTGTAGTAGTATTATTTTTCTGGTTTTGCTTCCTTCTTCTTGTAGCATCCTATTCATTTTCCTATGTTTTCCTGTAGTTTTCATATTTATTATTTCTTATAGTTCAGTAATATTCAATTGTATCTAGGTACCACAACATTTTTAGGCATTCTGCAATTGGTGGATATCTATTTAGTTTTCAAAAACATGTCTTTCCTATGCAGCTGTATACATTTCTTTAGTCAGCACCTCCACTTTTTGTATCTGTAATGTTTGTATGTATTCCAAAAATGATCCTTCAACCTCTTTCTACCATGCTTGCCATGTAAAGTCAGTAAAATATTTAGCAAAGAACACAATTTACATGTTCCAAAATGGCAGAAGTTTCCCAGTTGACTCTGAAACTAGCCAACTGTGAAAAATCCTTTCCCTTGTGACAATTCTATGATTCTATGGTATCAGCAAAGTAGATAGGAAAGAGTTTTTTAGAAGTAGAGAGACTGCCGTTGACTACATAGATAATTTCTAAGGAGGTACCATTCATATTTTCTAATAAGTTCAAAGATCCTATGAGAAAATAAGCCAAATGAATTAGATCTGTTATCACAAGGAAAGTTATATTCTGTTTCATAAATATTGTTGAAACTTGTAGAAATGTGATTCATGAGTAGATGATCTATGGAAGGACATACTTTATTCAAAAGGCATGACTTTAGATAAAAAGAATATTATCACTAAATATGAAGATGTGTTTCTTTAAGGAAATCCACAAATTAGAAAAAGTAAAGGACAATGGAGAGAGAAACAAATAATATTAGGAGGGGGTTTATGTTATGGGTCATTTGGCCAGAGGGAAGCAATGGATAAGTTATAGAAGTTAGTAATAAAGCTGGCACAAAATTGTGGAATTGTGATGGGGATTTCAATGATCTGGACATCCAGATCCTATGACAAAGATGACTTCCTTTTATGTAAAAAATATGTGAATGGCTGAGGAGAATTACCATCCTAGATATGATTCTTAGTAATAAGAAGGAATTGGCTACCAAAAGTAGAAATTATGAGAATCTTGAGAGGGAGTGACTGTGACAAAGAGAAGTAATCTGATGAATATGGTGTATATCAAAGACATTCAATCCAAAGAAATTGATGTGGTTGCATAGGGAACTCATTGTCTCAGATTTAAGAAAACATGCATAGAAAAGAGGGTAGAAAATTGAAAACGAACACAAAAATATGGCATGGTTCTTTAAAAATAATTTAAAGACTGATAAAGATAAAAGTGAATGGGAAATGGTGATAAATTCAGAGAACAACAAAATGAGATTTCAGAACCATTTTGGGGTCAAGTAGAAAATAAAAGATAAGGTCTTTGCTTAGAATGAAAGGGAGAATGACTGCACAATGGAGAGAAGGGAGAATTAATCAATTTTAAGTATAGTTCTTTTTCTGACAATAAAAATTTTAAATTGAGGAAAAAAGAACATAAATGATTAACAGGGAATTTAAACTAGAAATAAATGAAGAAATCTGAAGGAGGTACCTGGCTGCCTACATTAATGAATTCAAGAGCTCACATACAGAAAAAATATTTACTGTGCTGCTTTCCAGATCTCACAAGACTAGGAATGTGAGAATAGGTCCTGATTTTCTAAAGGAGAAGAGAATGGATTCTTCACACTCAACACTGATATGTTTGACTTGACTTCCTAAAAAAAATCTAGATATATTTATTATTAAATGGGATGGTTTGTGAGAGAGGGAAGCCGTAATCATTTGGGGACAGCTTGGGTTCAACAGTAACAAGTTATAACAGACTAACCTCATTTCCTGCTTGGAATAAGACATTTGCTCAAAGCATAGACTATCTTTAGGAATATACCTGGATTTCAGTAAGGCATTTGACAAAGACTTCTGTGGATTCTATGGGAAAATGTGTTCTATATGATATTGTGGTTAGATGTATTTGGAATGAATTGAATGATTAGATCCCAAAGACTAGTCATTATGAATCAATATTAATATAATCTCTAGTGGAGTGTCATTGGATCTTGCCTTTGAGATTTTTTTGTCCACTATTTAGCATAGCATTGGATCAATGCACAGATAACATGCTTTTCAAATTCGTTCACCATTTTTAGCATCTTATTGGATGAATGTATAGGTAGAATACTTTTCAGATTCATAGAGGACCTGATGCTGGGAAGCAAACTTGTACATTGGATGACAGAATCTGGGAATAAAATATTTTTGATAAGCTAGAGTGAATGGTAAAAACAGGAATTTTAGTAGGGATAAACATAAAGTCTTATACTGAGGCTTGGAAAATCAGTTAAAAGAAATACTGGTTATTGGAGAAATGATAGACAATGATTTATGTGAAAAAGTCCCTGGGATTTCAATGGACAAATTCAATTAGTAAATAATGTGACATGGGATGCCAACAAATAATGTGAATTTGGCACAATATCCAGAATGAGGGAGTTTATAGTCTTACTAGTATTCTGCCTTGATCAAATTGTATCACCCAATCTTGGGTTGTTAGGTGGTACAGTGGATAGAATGCCATGCCTAGAGTCAGGAAGACTCATCTTCCTGAGTTCAAATATGACCTCAGATACTTACTAGCTGTATGATCCTGGGCAAGTCACTTAACATTGGCTGCCTCAGTTTCCTCATCTATAAAATGAGTTAGAGAGGGAAATAGCAAACCACTCCAGTATATTTGCCAAGAAAACCTCAAATGGGATCATGAAGAGTCAGAAAAAACTGGAATGACTCAACAACAACAGTCTTGGGGTGAGTTCCGGCTGCCATATTTTAGGAAGGACCATTGACAGGTTGGAGCATATCCAGAGGCAGGGAACTAGAATGATAAAGAGACTCAAAATTTTGCCATACATAGTTCAATATAAGGAAATGAGGATGTTTAGCCTAGGGGAAAGAAGTCTTAAGGGGAGGACATGATAACTGTCTAAAGTATTTGAAGACCTGTCATGTGGAAGAGGGATTAGGCTTGTTCTGCTTGTCCCTAGAGGGCAGAACAAGAAGCAGTGGGAGGAAGCTGCAGAGATGAGATATTGGTGGGATATGAAGAACAATTTTCTAACAAATTGAGCTTTTCAAAAATGGAAAGAATCAGTGCCCTAGAGAGACTGTGGTTTCCTTCTTATTGGAAGCTGGTGATCACTTCTTGGGGATATCATAGAGTGGACTCTTGTAAGTTGGATTAGATAATAATGACCAATACCAACAGAGTACTTTTAAATTCACATTATTTCATTTGAAACTCAGCAACCCCAAGAGATATGTACTTATTATATAGGTTTTATTACCCCCATTTGGCAGCTGAGGAAACAGAGGCTCAGAGAGTTTAAATGATCTGATAGATCTGATAGTCATGATCTGATAGAAAGTAAACAGCCAAGGTGATGTTTGGACCCAGGTCTTTTTTGACATCAAATCAAGAACCTTGTTCCACTCTATCATACTACTTCTCTTTCTAACTCGGAGACTTTATGATTTTTTGATATGAGCTCTGTAGCTGTGGGAGACCCACCCAATCTTCCATGCTTTATGTAACCTACATAGAGTTAGGGGCTTCCTTCAGGGGTGTAGGATGAAACCATTTTGTTATCCATGTCCTTGGAAATATCAGGGTGCCATTGTGAAGCTCCTCTTGGCTCTATGAGCTCATAGGGTTTGGTGATTCTTGGAGTGGGCTTTTATATTGGTAAATCTACCCAGAGGTGAGTGAGTCTTGGCTTACTGAGATCCAGAAATCTGAAATGCCACCTTTTCTTGAGAAAAGCCTCAGTTAGAGGCTGAGGAACCAACCAAATGGGAAAAGTCTCCCTTTCTATATCTTTAAAAAAATGAGAATATTGGATTGACGAAGATGAAATGCTGGATTTAGTAACAAAAATACTTGGGTTCAAATTCTACATCATTGTGGCTATGAGGGAGTGACTTAATTTTTCTGGGCCTCAGTTTCCTGTTCTATAAAATGAAGAAGTTGGTCTAGGTGACCTCTGAGGTCTCTTCAAGCCCCCAAAGCCTGTGTTCCCATTATCTCTAAGGCAAGGTTTCTTAACTATTTGTGTCATGGACCCCAGTGGTAGTCTAGTGAGCCTTATGGACCTTTACTTGGGATAATTTAAAATGCAAAAATAAATATAAAAGAATATAATAGAAACCAATTATATTAGAATAGCAAAATGTTAAAAAAAGAAAAACCTCACAGATCCCAGGGTAAAAACCCCTCCTTCAAAGTCTCTTCCAATTCTAACATTCCAGGATCCTATAAGTTGTCTGAAAACGAAATGAGGGTGGAGACTGTCTTATACCTAATTTCCTCTTTTAGTGCACAAGACAGTGTCTGGCACAGAGTGAGCAGGCACCCTAAAAACATTCCTTGCCTGCATTTGATTTAGAATGCCACAAGCATCCAGCCATTCTTGGAAGCTGGGATTCCAGCACAAATATTCCTCATTGCTTCCCCAGAGACAGTTGGGGCTACACAGCTCCAGTTTGCTTCATAGGTGCTACGTGGCTTTTCTGTGATCTTCTCTCCCTGCTCATATCTAGCTCTGGTGAACTCAGCACAGTTTCTCTAGAAACTTCTTATTAGCGGTCCTCTTTCATCAATGCAATGTAATGGCGGGTTTCTACAATGGGACAGCAACATGATGCAGTAGATAGAGCGCTAGACCTGGAGTCAGGAAAACTCATCTTTCTGAGTTTGAATCTGATCTCAGACACTTACTAGCTGTGTGACCCTGGGCAAATCACTGAGCCTGGTTCGCCTCAGTTTCCTCATCTTTAAAATGATCTGGAGAAGGAAATGGTAAGCCACTCTAGTATCTTTGCTAAGCAAACTTAAATAGGGTCTCGAAGAGTTGGATGCTATTGAACAACATCATCGACAACAAAGACAACATGAATGAACTTAGGAGATAATACTTATGGCAAGGTCAAGATCACTGAGACTATTGCCCACATAACTCTCTAAGGTAGGAGGATCCTTCTCTCCTTTTTGTATGTTTTTCTCTAGATTCCAGTTGCCTTCAAAAAAGAACTCAACTTTTTTTACATAAAGTTGCACCTCCCCCATCCTCAAACTGCCTTCCTCTCCCCCCTCTCCCCCACCATTTCCGTTCTTCTCTTTGACCTCTTGCCAAAAAGTTCTATTTCTTAACATTCAGCCCCCGCGCTGTCTCATTTCCCTTCCATGTTTCAGGGGCCGTCAGTTTTCCCTGTTCAAATCCCCTAAGGTTACATAAACAGCTCTTTGAATTTATCTTCTTTTCTTCTCTTTCTTCAGGGCTATGTTTTCAGGTTCAGGAAAGAACTTCCTCTGGGTATAATTATGATCGTTTCATTTGAGTGTTGCCCACCTACTCCTACCATCTCTCAGGTGTGTGTGTGTGTGTGTGTGTGTGTGTGTGTGTGTGTGTGTGTGTGCAATCCACAGCTTTTCTGTGAAATTCTTTTCTGGCTTAAAGTTGTATTGCCTGCCTGCTCATCAATCTTGTTGATTCTTACTATTTTAAGATATTTTCCTGGATGAGCATCTGCTTTTTGTTTTCTTTTTTTTTTCTTATAATCATTTTTCTTTCTTGTCCTTTCTAAACAAATTCCTTATCTACTCTTTACTCTTTTATAGGAAGGTGAAATATGGCCAAAGGAAGGAATAGGACCCAAGACCACAATGCCAATAGCATGCCCCCCCCTTACCTTGTAAAACTGTTATTTGTGGTGAAATCAATTGCGTATATGCAGTTTTCCAGAGATGTCATTGCATTAGTTACACTATAAAAAATGTACTCATTTCTTTCTCCATTTCACTAATGGACTCTCCATTAATGGCCCTCCCCTTCCCCCATGCTCATTCGCATTTCCCCTAGCTGAGTGGAAGGGCATATCCTAGAGCCCTGATAAATCAAACCTGTTCCCCAAGTCACACTTAGGCTTTCTTTCCCTCTGGCTCAGATAGGTAGTTTAAGTGAAGCTCAAATTGAGGCGCATAGATAGTCTGATTAAAGCTAACATTGATTGGAATTCTCAGGTCAGAGAAGAAAATTAATTTCCCTGGAGTTGCAGGTGTAGCTGTTAATGAGCAATCACCCAATCTCACAATAGAGCTTGCTAATTCTGAAGGCTGAAATGGGGGTTCCTTTTGGGCCATTAGGAGTCAACGATTGTACCATATGTTAAAGGGAGCTAATTTTCCCTGGCTGTGGAGGAAGGTCTCGGAGTTGACCCAGTCCTTGGAATGATCTGATGTAAATTCCCTCTAAGCTATTAAAAGTTGAAAGTTGTGACATCTGTCTTAGGAAATATAATTTCTTCAGACTTGAAATAAGGTTTCTGATCTGACCCGTGACTTCGGCGCAGCGATAATGGGACATGCTTGGAGAGCCATTCCATCTCTGCCAGGCAACCTCCCCGGGAGCACGAAGGTTGGGGGGTAACCCAGATGTTCCAGCACTTGTCTGGAATAATTGTACAAACCCAATTTGGCGTTTCCCTTAGACTGTCTCTGATTATTTCAACGCTGAGATCTGGAGTTCCCAGACTTTTAAACACTCTTGGAGCTGCTTTGAGTCTCTGTGGCAAAATTGACCAAGATTCAAGACAAAGCATTCTTCCAGCTCCAATCTTAATAGCCCATTCCAAGTCTCAGAGCCCCTCTGGGTCTCACTGAGGCTCTTCTTTCTTTGGCTAGATCCGGTTTTTTAGTCCATTTCAGAAGTTGAGGGGACTTCCTTTGTCACCGAAGGACTTGAAGTTAAATCTGTGCTCCCTATCTCGATTCATCTCAGCAAACATTTGTACTCTAACTACATAGCGGCAGCTCGATGGTGCAGTAAAGACAGCACTGGACCTGGAATCAGGTCAAATGACGAATTCAAATGAGTTCAAATCCTGCCTCAGGTACTTGCTCTTGGATGACCTAAAGCAAGTCACTTAACCTCTGGCTACTTTGGTTTCCTCATCTGTAAGAAGGGGATAATATCAGCATCTACCTCACAGTTGTGTCACTTAACTTCTGTCTTCCTCTGTTTCCTCTTTTGTAAAATGGGAGTAATAACAATATCCAAATCCTAAGGTTATTATAAAGAGCCATTGAGATCCTATTTGTAAAGGGCTAAAATGCTTGCTATTGTTTTTTTATTATATATTATATAATATTATTATATAGTAATTATATTATATACCTAAATTCAGTATTTATATATATATATATATATATATATATATATATATATATATATATATATATATAGTTCCTGTTGTTTCTTTTGCCTTGATTGTAAGTTCCTTGAGGAACTTTCTCTTTGTATCCTCAGTATCTAGCTCAATGGTTGACATATAGAAAGAACAAAATAAATCTTTGTTAGTTGATTGATTGATATTTAGAGCATTGTTGGGCCTATATTCTAAGTTCAGCATAGTCTCTGCCCTCAAAAAGCTTATATTTCAATGGGGTAAGACAACACACCAAAAGGAGCTGCAACCCATGATGGGCAAGGTTAATTAGTAGTTGGGGGAATCAAAGGCTCAGCCATCTTTGGAGTAATTAAGATGCTCATGATTGTTTCTTTAAATGGAAGGCCTGGGGATGAAATTATCAACCAGAGAGGAGACTGGAGAAGTGGAGGCATTGCCAAATATTTTATTTTCATTTTTATAAAAGATATTTTACCAATTATAATTGGTAATAATATGTAATATAACAATTTTGCACATAAGTTTTCTGAAGTTATAAGATCCAAATGATCTCTTTCCCTTCTTTCTCTCACCTGTCCCAGAACTGGAAAGCAATTTGATCTGGGTTATACACGTATTATCAAAACATTGCCAATTTAGAAGGCTGCTGGACTGAACTTAAAAGTCTGTGGAGTCTTGGACCATGCTGGGTTTAGACTGAGCATAGCTGTTATGGGAGCTTCCTCAAATAGAATTTTTTTGGGTGGCAAACTCACCAATAAGAGGGCTGAATACTCGATAAATATTGGCCTTAACACCAACAAAATGCCTACTCCAATGTATACTCCAATGAAATGTGCTATGTGTGTTTCTGTTTATGACATAATGTGACAGTAACAACTAGCTTAGGAGGACCTACAAGAGCTTGTCCTATGCTGAAATAGCCTGAGACTCCAAGTTCACCTGTACAATAAGATTTGATATTAAAATAGGGTTTTAGTGTATATGTGACATAAGAGATAGAACCAAAATGCTTTGGGGATCAAAAAGAGAGAAATATCCCATTCCTTTGGGGCTATAAGGAAACACATCATGAAGGAAATAGCAATTGATGAAATTTTAAAAAAATATATTTTTTGTTCTTAACTTGAATATCAAATTAAGTAGCATTTCTATATTCTTAGTAAGATATAAAAAGGATTATACATGAAACCACAAATCTACTATGTAAATCTTATTTTTTAATTTAAAGATAATATATTCAATCTGTAATTTCATTTTCATTTTTAATATTTTCTTTTCCCAATTACATGTAATATCAAATTTTAACATGCATTTTTCTGAAATTATGAGAAACAAATTGTCTCTTTCTCTTCCTTTTCCACTTCCTGAGATGGTAAACAATTTGATGTGACTTATACATGTATGATCATGGAAAACACATTTCTATATTAGTCAAGTTGAGAGAGAACATTCATGTAAAATCAAAACTCTGAAGTAAAAACACACAAATAATATGAAATGAAAAATAGTATGCTTTAATCTATATTTAGACTCCATTAATTCTTTCTCTGGAGGTGGATAATATTCTTTGTCATAAATCCTTCAGAACTGTCTTGGATCATTGTGTTGCTGACTGCATCAATTCATGTAAGTATTTTCAGTTTTTTTCTAAAATCATCTTACTAATTCTTACAGTGAAATAATATTCCATCATGGTCATATGCTATAATTTGTTCATACATTCCCCAATTGATGGACATCCCCTCAATTTCCAATTCTTTGCCACCATAAAAAGAGCTGCTATAAATATTTTTGTACAAATATTCTTTTTTGATCTTTTTGAGATATAGACCTAGTAGTGGTATTATTGGATCAAAGGACATAACCCTTCAGGCATAGTTACAAGCTGCTCTCCAGAATAGTTGCATCAATTTACAACTCTACCAACGATGTATTGGTGTCCCAGTTTTGCCACATTTCCTCCAGCATTAATCACTTTCCTTTACTGTCATAGTAACCAATTTAATAGATGTGGGGTAGTACCTCAGAGTTGTTTTAATTTGCATTTCTCTATCAATAGTGATTTAGAACATCATTTTATGTAACTATAGATAACTTTGATTTATTCATCAAAAAGTAACTTTCAAAGTTGTCCTGATTATCTGTGATTCTTTCTGTCCTACTTTCTTAGGCATCAAGGGAAGTAGCACTTGAAAGAGGACTTGAAGAGTAGCTTTCAACAGTTTGAGTGTGTAAGAGTGTTTGGACAGTTGGTTGACTGTTATCCTTCCTACTCAATGAGGACCAACATTACATCACTATTGGTGATGTTTTTTGATATAAGCATAAATTGGATTTAAGTGAAGCAGAGTTGCACAAATTTGTCAGCCTCATTCTCTTTCAGAGTCATCAAAGTCCAGTTGAAGCCAAAAGTCAAGACAACTGGTGATGGCTTGGGATGCACTGGATGACTGGCTTCTTCAATGTCTAACCAAGTTCTAAGCACTCCACAGCATCTACTTTTCCTTCTTTCTTGGCCATGGGAACCAATTGTTCTCATCCATCCTTTCTCCTGGGCGACGTCTTTGTGTGCCAGCTGCAGACACCCCCTGAACTCATTGACAGGTTTAAGGCATGTAAGTTACCCTCATCATGGTTTAGCCCACCAGCCAAGATGGTTTATTGGAGTGAGGCTACTGGATATTCTATGGCTTCTTGAAGTCATGGGTAAGAGGAGGAAAAGAGGTCTTGGCAAACCCTCACACCAGAGGTATTAGTCTTCCCTGAACACCCCAGGATGAGGTTCAAGGTGAGGATAGGCATGAAGAGAGACCCATAGGAAGGAAAGTCAACTCTGATTAGGGCAACAGGATGTAGTGCTGTTTGGCTGACATAGAGGGCATGAAGAGATAAGAATGGGAAATGGTTTTCTGAGTTCATATTGTAAAGAACCTAAAATAAGACAGTAATTTAGACCCAGTTCACTAGGCAAGTAAAGAGCCGCAGAAGACTTTTAAGCAGAAAAATGGCATGACCAGAATTCTGTTTTAGGAAGATGACTCTAGCAGAGGCACACAGTATGAATTGGAGGTGAGGATAGACTGGAAGTGAGAATTAGGAGGCTATTTCAATAGTTTTTGCCAACATATAGAGTATAAAGAGACCCTATGGTAGATAGGAAGCCTGCTTGGGTTCAAGTTCTGATGCACTCTTGCTGTGTGACCCTGGCAAGTCATTTAATCTCTTGGTACCCTAAAACTACCGTCAAGACTGTAATATGCAAATCTGCATTGAGAGAGGGAAATCACAAATGCAAGAGGTAACGAAGGCTTGAACTAGGACGATGGGAATGGAGATGGGAAGGAAGAGAGAGGCCATATATGTTTTTGTGAGTGGAATTACTTTGGCAATAGTTTGGAGGTGAGAGTGAAGAAAAAAGGGATTTTCTTTTTCAAGATAACTAATGTTTCAAGTCTTAGTGACCGAGAAAACAGTGCAAACATGAAGAGAAATAGGAAAATCAGGGTAAAGAACAGGTTTTCTCTTAGAGTCATGATGAGGAGGAAAAAGAGAAGTTCGATAATAGTGAGGGTCTGCAGAGGTAGAAAGACAAGGAGTTTCATTCAGTAAGATAAATTCTATAATAAATTAATGTCAATAAATCCAAGACTGGTAGGAGAAAGGAGCAGCTAGATGGATAAAGTGCCAGACCTGGAATCGGGAAGACTCATCTTCCCAATGAATTCCTAGCTGTGTGATCCTGGGCAAGTCATTTAACCCTATTTGCCTTAGATCCTTCTCTGTAAAATGAACTGGAGAAAGAAATGGCAAATCATTCTGGGACCTTTGCCAAGAAAACTTCAAATGGGGACATAAGGAGACGGACATGACTGAAACAACAATAAAAGCTGGAGAAAATGAGAAAGGGGAAAATTTAGCTTTAGGATCATTCTGATGGTAAGCTAAGACCCCGAGGAGACTCACCTTATGTTTATTAATAGTTGGCATATTAAAGAAATATATAGTCAAATTCACTAATTTGAAGTAGAGAAAAATTTATTTTGAATTAATGAAAAACTTAGAATATGAAAGTTTTGTTATTTGAAAGAACACTTTAACTTGAAGTAGGTGGGTAAAACACTGCCAAGAAGAGAATGTTTTTTTTTTGGGGGGGGAAACCTGCTTTAATGAACAGGTAATGATAATTTATAATTAGTGTGTCATACACTTTTTATGCAAATGGGTGCTTCTAAAGTACTTGAAAATAATTTGTTCTCAAGCAAATTAAGCACATCCCTTGCAATTTCATTTCCACTTTTAATTTGCTTAGCAAATCCTTCCTTAATAAGTAGTACAAAGGTAAGCTTCAGCATAGCCCATGTCTGAATTAAAGAAAAATCCTATTTTTAAAAACATAATTGTGTTTTAATAGAAAAACTAGTCTTAGGAAATTAAAATGATCAGTAAAGATTTTAATTATGCCTATAAGCCTTGTGTGTGATTTAAATTGATTTTTGCACGAACTGTAATTCATTAATGGGGGAAAGAAAGCATGTTTTGCCTCCCATAAATTTTCAGTTGGAATGGTGTTGGCTGAAATATAAACATAGACATTTTTTTAGAAGAAATCCTGGGCGGGAGAGAGGATAGAGAGGGACAAAGGGAGAGGTGGACATTGTCCCCAGCTGGGGCTGCATTGGCACCACCATAGGGTAGGGATAATAAGGGGAAGGGAGGCAGACTTTTGCTCCCAAGCTGTTGCTCAAAAGAACACCATCACTCCACTAAACAAGTCAGCTGAGATTGTATTTTATTACATGAGCTCTGACCTATTTGTTAGTTTCTTAGATTCTTGCCTACATTTAGGCCATGTTTTTCTTTTTTGCCCTTTGGATCTTATATAGTTAACATGTACTTCCAGATTTAAAATGTTTTCCCCTCTTATCTTCCTCTCCATACTGAGAAGGGAGGAAGAAAAGAAGGGAAGAAGGAAGAAAAGAAACTAAGCAAACAAAAGAAAAAGCTCCCAATCCAGATATCTGTATCATACAAGTACAGTTAAACAAAATATTCCCACATTGGCTACATCCAAAAATGCATTTTTATTCTGCATACTAATCCATCGACTCCCTGTCATAAGGTACGAAGTATTCTTCCTTATCTGCTAATTCTATAATTATGGTTGATCAAAGTTCTTATAAAACCCTTACCTTCCACTTTAAAATTAATACTAAATGTTGGTTCCAAGGCAGAAGAGTGGTAAAAGCTAGGCAATGGGGGTTAAGTGACTTTCCCAGGGTCTCCCAGCTATGGACAGACTTGAACCCACAACCCTGGCTCTCTATCCCCTGGTAGAAGGCAGATGGAAGAGGGAACATTCAATATGTATGACTTAAAAAAAAAAAACCCAAACCAAAAAGCACACTTACCTTTTGTCTTGGAATCAATACTAAGTATTGGTGTGGTAAGGGCTAGACAATGGGGGTTAAGTGACTTATCCAGGGTCACACAACTGGGAAATATCTGAGGCTAGACTTGAACCTAGGGCCTTTCCCATCTCTAGGCCTGGCTCTCAATCTGCCATGCCATCTAGCTGTCCCCGGTTGATTAACATTTCTGAGTCTTTCAAAAATTGTTTATTTTTATCATGCTGATATTATAGTATAAATTGTTCTTCTACTTCTGTTCAATTCGCTTTTCATGAGTTCATAGAAGCCTTTCCAAGGCTGTTTGAAGGCTCTTCCCTCCTGCCTTATGGCACAATTGTATTTCATGACACTCACGCCCTGCTCTTTGCTCCCTTGTGCTGGCTGCTCTAACTGAGGTTCTTGCTGGGGATAATCCGCCTGGAACCTGGCTCTGATCAGGTTGGAACGACAGCAAATGTGATGGGAGACTCTTCGCTGTGTCCTTCCTTTGGGCCCGTCTCTGAGGTGACCGAGGGGAACGGTACCGTTAGGATTTTTAAAAATACATCAGTAGGGTAAATGGCAAATTTCAATTTTCCACAAAAACCTTTCTGTAAAAAATTAGATTTTACAGTTTCCCCAACCGAAGAAGTGAAATCCAAATGAATGTAGTTTTGAGGAAACGACAGAAAAAAAGAAAAAAGGAAAGGAGGGGCCTGACTCCATTTAGCCTGGCTTATTTTGGGGAAGTGTTAGAACAATGAAGACTGATTGTTCCTCTGAAAGGTAGGGCTTTGTACTGGAATAAAATGCACCCCCACAATTTTTTCTTTTGTAGAAAAAAATTGGCTTCGATTGTACAGATAATTATGCACTGCTTAAAGTCTTCAAAGTATAACGTTTTTATGTGGGTTATTTATAAATAATATATGGGTATTACTGTATTTGAAATTTTTATTGGAGGCGGCTTCTTTGGCCTGTTAACCAGCTTTATTTTCTGGGAGCTTAGTGAGGAGGAGGAGGTTAAGGGGTAAAGACTGAGGGAACATATGAATGAGGCTGAGGAATCTAGCAATGTCACAGATTCTGGAATATCTAATGCTGCTCTAAGAGGAGCGTATGATGAAATGACACTCTCTAATTACTAGGAGTAGAACCATAAGAATAACTTGATATTGCTAGGTGCCTGGGCATTTTTCCACTAATATGTAATTTTTAGGACTCATGCCAAGGGGGAAAATCAGGGCATGATTCGAAAGGAATCCCCAGTGAATAATCATTTCAGTTTATTTTACTCTAATGCTACCCCCAAATAAGGGCAGCTAGGTGGTACAGTGGATAGAGTGCCAGCCTGGAATCAAGAAGAATCCTCTTTCTGAGTTCAAATCTGGCCTCCGACACTTTCTAGCTATGTCATCCTAGGTAAGTCATTTAACCTTTTTTTGCCTCAGTTCCTTCTTCTGTAAAATAAGCTAAAGAAGAAAATGGGAAACCATTTCAGTATATTTGCCAAGAAAACCCCAAATGGCGTTATCAAGAAGATGTAAATGCCTGGACAACAATCCCAAAGTAAGCCATGCATAATGGCCCCACTCCTGGAGCTGGAGTGCTTATCTTTTTAGGTGAGAACAGAGAGGTTTCTGATCACTACTAGTTCTTGGATATTTCTGCCAGTTCAGCTCCCAAGTGGTGGAGATCTGAGAAGTATACACTCAAAATTAGAGGGCAGATGAGAAGTTATGTGGTGAGTATGGCCACCCAGATTGGGAAGGAGCTGGCACAGACATGGACCTGGCCCTGGTTCATCTTGTCTGCATAGCATACATGCAAGAAGTAACTTATTCATCAAGGTTCAAAGTGGCCAAAAAGATTCAGCTTGTAATACTGACTTTAGGGAATGAGCCAGAAAATAGAGGAAGATGCGAAGAGAAGAGGAAGTGGGGAAGGAGAGAGAAGACACACTTTGGAGATATCAATATCAGTCAACAAGCATTTTACTGAGTGCTTATCATGTGCCAGGAATAGATTCGGAGTCACAATTTCCAGGGATGAGGGGGATGGCAAGGTCTGAAGCCTGAGGGGATGGATGGAGCTTTGGGGTCCTGTCACTGAAGCATCTCTCTCCCTTGGAGTCTGGGAGAGTCAACAGGTACTCTGCCAGGTCATTAGCTAAACTGTAAAGAAAACCCTCCAAGTGACCCCAGGTGGTGATATTTGTAGGAGGAGAACTTGCTTAAGGTCCCTAATTAAGAGCAAGAGAAGCCGATTTATAGAGGGATAAAACTCAGCCACCTGGTAAGCCAAATTCCCAGCGTGAGTATTAAGTTAATATGAAGCCCAAGAACAAGAAGAAAGGCGTCAGGCTCTTGGGAGATCAAGTAGAACAGGCTTAGAGCTGAAGTAGGTGAGAATCTAAAACTTTGGCCATTGTCACCCATGATGCTGATTTAGACGAGATTGCGGAGCAGAGTCACTCATACCTAACTTGGAACATTCTCGACACATGGCCTCCTAGTTTGGTATCCAAACCTCTAACGAGAGAGAACTCACTGCGTCCCAAACTCTTTCACTTTGGATAACTCTAGTGCTGACGTAGGCTGCGTGGACACTCAAGTGGAACGTGTCCTGGACACATTTCTTGTGTTGCAGCAGCAGCAGCCCATAACTGGCTTATGCTTTGCTTTCTAGAAGCCCAGAGAAAAGCAGGCAGCCCCTTTCCTTCCTGTTTATCAATTAACCCAAAGGGGTGTATAATAAATATATAGCCTGTCTACTAAGCCACTCTACCACAATTACTGGTCAAGGTGGGTTGAGGAAGGGAAACTCTTGGACAAAAGGCTCTCTGTTGTGTATATAAACTCTCCCCTCCCTTCATGACCTGGTTGGTCAGGCTTATTTACCCAACAAGCTTGATTCAAAATTAATTTAGAAGAAAAATAAAACAGAATATTTCTCTGATTGGTGAGAATTATGAAAATCTCCTCATGGAGCCTGGGCTGGGGTGCTGAAGTGAGATAGTGGGGGCTCATGTTCTCTGGTTCAGAGACCTTCAGTACCTACCAGGAGACATGCAGAAAGGGAGTGCAAAAAAAGGAAGAAGGGGAAAAGGGATGAGGTATAGAGGAAAAGGGTTGAGCCTGTAAAGAAGAATGAAAGAGTAAATAAAGCAAGATGTACCCTCTTTGAAGAATGGACAGCTACCAGCTCCTCTCTATTATTACTCCAGTCAACACTATGTCATCCAAGTCGGTGATTGGCTGAGGCTTAAAAGAAGTTGCCAGAGGAGCTCACTTGAGTCAAAGGGATGAGTGAGGGTTAACTTAAGAAAGGTGTAAGCAGCATCCTTCCTTGACAAAGTGGAGTCTGTCTTCACTCTCCCTCTCCCCTTCCTTTGTTCTCTTCTCTACCTTAATTCTCATTTCCACTTATTTCCGCTTCTTATTGGGTATCATCTTTCTCTCTACTAAAACATAGTCTTTGAGGACAGGGATTTTTCTTTTTGCTTCTAGTTGTGTCCTGCAACATCTAGTTGTGGTACCTGTACATCATAGGTACTTCAATACCTGTTGCCTGCCTGCCTGCCTGCATTCCTCGGGATTCTCCTTCTCTCTAAATGCCTAAGGACTACCTACCCACAGAAAGCCTCCTTAGTAGCCAAGCTTTCTCCAAGCTTCAGGGAGCTCATCAAACCCCAGGTCTGTGGTTGCACTAGTCATCTGCTGTGGCTGGAACTCACTCCTCCCTCATCTCTGCCACTTAGTCTCCTTGTCTTTATTCAAGGCTCAACTCAGGTTGAACCACAACCAGCTCTTATTGGGTCTCTTTTTGGCTTCTACATAGATTTAAGAGCTCTTTCCCTCCTCAAATTATCATTCTCTGCTCAGTGATTGGTATTTTCTATCCCATCCCTTCTGTAGAACATACGTTTCTTGAGGCCTGGGAGAGCTTTTTGTTTTGGCTATGTATCATAGTGCTTTATATATAGAGGGTATTTTAATAAATGACTTTTGGATTGGATTACATTGCCTAATATTAACTAATTCAGGATAAGGAGTTTGTTAGTCTTTCCAGGGGCATTTGGATTGTAACCAGTCAGTCAACAAGCATTTAGAAAGTCTTTGCTATGTGCTAAGCACTATACTAAGCAAAGAGGATACAAGAAAAGCACTACCCCAACCTTCAAGAAGCTCACGTTTTTCTAATGGAGTAGGCAATGTGCAAAGAATGATCCATGTAAGATATAAACAGGATGAATGGAAAGTTATCTCAGAGGGATGACACTAACATTGGAAGGGACTGGGGAAGGTCTCCTGTAATAGGTAGGATTTTTGCTGAGTCTTTAATAAAGGCAAGGAATCTAAGAGGTAGAGGTGAGGAGTACTGGGGACAACCAATGCAAGGCAGCCCCCATTTCCCCAGACTGTGATCTTGTCAGCCAGTGAGGGTATGACAGCCTCCTGCAGATTGGGAAGACAATAGTGTATTTGACAGTATTAAGGAAATTTGAAAAAGGGTAGGATTTTAAATGAAAGAGAATGAGTTTTGGATTCATTCAGTTTGAGATGTCTATGGAACAAACATTCAATTGGAGATGTTCAAGAGGTGGTTGGTGACTCTAGACAGGTGTTAGAAAAAACATGAGGTCTGGGTAGAGAGATCTGAGAATCATCTGCATGGCCATGATAATTGAAATCATGGGAACTGATGAGGTCACCAAGCAAGACAGGCAGAAATTCTTAATTTGGGTTCCTTGGACTCCAAGGGATTTATGGCTAGATTGCAATGGGATTTGTGAACTTGGATGGTGGAAAAATGACATCTTTAGTTCTTACTAACATCTAACTAAAATTTACCACTTCCTTCAATGATTTAAAAGCACGATTCTCAGAAGTACTCCATAGGCTTCACTAGACTTCCAAAAGTGTCCATGATGCAAAAAAGGATAAGAAGCCCTAGTATAGAGGAAACACTGGAAAAGGAATTGGGGAGAAGACAGAGAAGACAGAAGGGTCTGGAACTACCATAGGGCTCCTTGGAAAGGTGGTGGTGCAAAGAAGGTAGCAGGAGGCCTGAAAGAAGGCTCCTTGTTAAAACAAAGAAACAAAAAAAAGTTAGTTAACATTTATATATAGGGGAAGGTAGTGGTGGATAGAGAAGTGGTCTAAAAACCAGAGAGACTTGGGTTCAAGTTTCACCTTTGACATATAGTGACTGCTTGAAATTGGATGAGTTCACTGTTGGTCTACACTGTTTATGCTTGTAGAAGACAACCCTCAATTAGACTGTAAGTTACAATGAAGGTGCAATCTTTACTACCTCCATTGGGAAAGGGAATTAGCTCATCAAACACATACCTATATCATTGATATGGGCCTACTGGCTAACATTTATACTTATCACTTGAAGCTTTGCAAAGCACCCTTTTTATTTAAAAAAAATTTTCCCATTAAAAAAAAGATAAAATACTTGTTTATTTGGGTATATGATTTGGGTTTTTTTTTTTAATTGTATTTAGTCAATTTAGAACATTATTCCTTGGTTACAAGAATCATGCTCTTTCCCTCCCTTCCTCCCACCCTTCCCATAGCCAATGCGCAATTTTTACATGTTTCCTTGATCAGAATCTATTTCCATGTTGTTGGTGTTTGCATTAGGATGTTCATTTAGAGTTTAGAACCCCAATCATCTCCTCGACCAATATGATCAAGCAGTTGTTTTTCTTCTGTGTTTCTACTCCCACAGTTCTTCCTCTGGGTGTGGATAGTGTTCTTTCTCATAGATCCCTCTGGGTTGTTCAGGGACATTGCATTGTGACTAATGGAGAAGTCCATTACATTCGATTGTACCACAGTGTTTCAGTCTCTGTGTACAATGTTTTCCTGGTTCTGCTCCTCTGACTCTGCATCACTTCCTGGAGGTTGTTCCAGTCTCCATGGAATTCCTCCACTTTATTATTCCTTTTAGCACAATAGTATTCCATCACCAACATATACCACAATTTGTTCAGCCATTCTCCAATTGATGGGCATCCCCTTATTTTCCAATTTTTGGCCACCACAAAGAGTACAGCTATGAATATTCTTGTACATGTCTTTTTCCTTATTATCTTTTTGGGGCACAAACCCAGCAGTGCTATGGCTGGATCAAAGGGCAGACACATTCTTTTATCGCCCTTTGGGCATAGTTCCAAATTACCCTCCAGAATGGTTGGATCAGTTCACAACCCCACCAGCAGTGAATTAATGTCCTCACTTTGCCACATCCCCTCCAGCATTCATTACTTTCCATAGCTGTTATGTTAGCCAATCTGCTAGGTGTGAGGTGACACCTCAGAGTTGTTTTGATTTGCATTTCTCTGATTATAAGAGATTTAGAGCGCTTTTTCATGTGCTTATTAATAGTTTTGGTTTTTTTTACAAAGCATCCTTTATAAACACCTATCTTCTGTCTTAGAATTGATACTGAGTATGGATTCCAAAGCAGGAGACTGGTAAGGTCTAGGCAATTGGGGTTAAGTGACTTACCCAGGGTATGGCCTCAGACACTTCCTAACTGTGTGATGTCACACAGTTGGGAAATGTCTGAGGTCAGATTTGAACCCAGGACATCCTCCCCCCACCCCCCATCTCCAGCCCTGGATCTCTTTTCCACTGAGCCACCTTGTCATACAGTCCCACTAAGCACTTTTAGTGCATGGTACATAAAATCAGCTTACTGTTATGTATGCTTATTAGGGCTGATGGTATACTCATAAGATTTATGTTCACCAATGCATCCAATCAACCATTATAGCCTCTTTTACAATCTCCAGGAACAAACCACCCACCTGATTCCTACAAGACCCTAGAAGAGTACCTCATCTTGGTGCTCATGACAAAGTTCCTTCTAACTGCCTAACCAAAGGTGTCTGAAGTGTCATTCTGGCAAATCTCTGTTAATTAGCATTGCTCCTGAGCAAATAACGGATGCTAAAATTTCTGAATATGGGGAAGGTAGGCATCTGTTCTATTTGCAGACAGTATCAGGCTGATGGCTGGGGCGTCTGGTGGGGTTTTTATGATTCTAGCTTAGGGTGTTTACAAATTACATCTAAATTCCGAGTGGAGGATCATTTCTCTAAGCTTATGATGAAAGGAAACTATCAATCAAAGCTAACATCGTTAGCAAATAATCATCAGTTATTTAACTAATTTAAAACATATCATTAGTAGGTTTCCTCCCCAAATTGAGGAGACACATATTTCATTAGCAATTGTTTAGCAAAGTTAGCAGACACAAACATTTTTGACAAACTATCTTGTTACAGAAAAAATAGCTTATATAACTCATAATACAAAAGCTTAAAACAAAATAGAATTGTTCATGTAAACATATTCCCATTGAATTCTGCCCTCTTGATGCTGGCTATTCCTGTGGCTAATTATCAATGGAATTGTCCATATAGAAATTCCAAACATACAACACCTGTTTTGGTTAGGATTAGGACAAAGACTACATATAAGAATTAATATCACATTAAGCATTAAAATATTATTAGAGGGCAGCCAGATTGCTTCGTGGATTGAAAGCCAGGCTTAGAGATGGGAGGGCCTGGGTTCAAATATGGCCTCAGACACTTCCTAACTGTGTGACCCGGGGCAAGCCACTTAACTCCCATAACCTAGTCTTTACCACTCTGCTGCCTTAGAATCAATATCTTATATTTATTCTAAGATGGAAGGTAAGGATTAAAAAAAAGGAACTATCTTTAAAGAAGTCCTTGATAAAACAAGGAAGTCTCCAACTTGAGTGTTTCCATTTGTCTCATGGTTTCTCATGGCAGGTCTCCTGAAGTCCAAGAAGTCTTCTTATGTATGAGAAAATGTCATACAGATTTTTATTTTTTTTCCTGTAACACTGAAATTTATTTATTTATTTTTAAATTATTATTTAGTCAATTTAGAACATTATTCCTTGGTTACAAGAATCATATTCTTTCCCTCCTCTCCTCCCCCATTCCTCCTGTAGCCAACGTGCAATTCACTGGGTATTACATGTGTCCTTGATCAGAACCTATTTCCATGTTGTTGGTGTTTGCATTAGGATGTTCACCTGGAGTCTACGTCTCCAGTCATATCCCCTCGATCCATGTAATCAAGCAGTTGTTTGTTCTTCTGTGTTTCTGCTCCCACAGTTTTTCCTCTGAATGTGGATAGTGTTCTTTCTCATAGATCCCTCTGAGTTGTTCAGGATCACTGCATTGCCACTAATGGAGAAGTCCATTATATTCGATTGTACCACAGTGTATCTGTCTCTGTGTATGGTGTTTTCCTGGTTCTGCTCCTTTCGCTCTGCATCACTTCCTGGAGGTTGTTCCAGTCTCCATGGAATTCCTCCACTTTATTATTCCTTTGAGCATAATAGTATTCCATAACCAACATATACCACAGTTTGTTCAGCCATTCCCCAATTGAAGGGCATCCCCTCATTTTCCATTTTTTTTGCCACCACAAAGAGCGCAGCTATGAATATTCTTGTACATGTCTTTTTCCTTATTATCTCTTTGGGGTACAAACCCAGCTGTGCTATGACTAGATCAAAGGGCAGACAGTCTTTTAGTGCCCTTTGGGCATAGTTCCAAATTGCCCTCCAGAATGGTTGGATCAATTCACAACTCCAACAGCAATGTCCCAACTTTGCTATATCCCCTCCAGCATTCATTACTTTCCATTACTGTCATGTTAGCCAATCTGCTAGGTGTGAGGTGATACCTCAGAGTTATTTTGCTTTGAATCTCTCTGTTTATAAGAGATTCAGGACACTTTTCCATGTGTTTATTAATTGTTTTGATTTCTTTAACTGAAAATTGCCTGTTCATGTTCCTTGCCCATTTATTAATTGGAGAATGGCTTGATTTTTTTTTTGTACAATTGATTTAGTTCTTTGTAAATTTGAGTAATTAGAACTATGTCAGAGGTTTTTGTTATGGATTGTTTCCCAATTTGTTGCTTCCCTTCTAATTTTGGTTTCATTGGTTTTGTTTGTACAAAATCTTTTTAATTTGATGTAATCAAAATTATTTATTTTACATTTTGTCATTTTTTTCTAACTCTGGTTTTAAAGTCTTTCCTTTCCGAAAGATCTGACACGTATACTATTCTGTGTTCACCTAATTTACTTATAGTTTCCTTCTCTATATTCAAGTCATTCACTAATTCTGAGTTTATTTTGGTGTAGGGTGTGAGGTGTTGATCTAACCCTAATCTCTCCCACACTGTCTTCCATTTTTCCCAGAAGTTTTTGTCAAATAGTGGATTTTGGTTCCAAAAGCTAGGATCTTTGGACTCATCATAGACTGTCTTGCTGAGGTCACTTACCTCAAGTCTCCTTTCTGTCTCTTAGCCAGTATCATATTGTTTTGATAACCACTGTTTATAGTATAGTTTGAGATATGGTACTGCAAGGCCATCTTCCTTCGCATTTTTTTTTCATGATTTCCCTGGATATCCTTGATCTTTTGTTCTTCCAAATGAACTTTTATGTTTTTTTCTAATTCAGTAAAAAAAGTTTTTTTGGAAGTTCAATGGGTATGGCACTAAATAAGTAAATTAATTTGGGTAGGATTGTCATTTTTATTATGTTAGCTCATACTACCCATGAGCAATTAATTTTTTTCAATTGGTTAGATCTAGTTTTAATTGTGTGGAGAGTGTTTTGTAGGTGTCTTAATATAGTTCCTCTGTTTGTCCTGGCAGATAGATTCCTAAGTATTTTATTTTGTCTAAGGTGATTTTGAATGGGATTTCTCTTTCTAGTTTTTGCTGCTGAAATGTGTTGTAGATATATAGAAATGCTGATGACTTATGTGGGTTTATGTTTTTTCCTGCAACTTTGCTAAAGTTGTTGATTATTTCCACTAGCTTTTTGGTTGAGTCTCTAGGATTCTTTAAGTAGACCATCATATCCTCTGTAAAGAGTGATAGCTTGGTCTCCTCATTGCCTATTTTAATACCTCTAATTTATTTTTCTTCTCTAATTGCTACAGCTAGTGTTTCTAGTACAGTGTTAAATAATAGTGGTGATAATGGGCATCTTTGTTTCACTCCTTATCTTATTGGGAAGGCTTATAGTTTATCCGCATTGCAGATGATGTTTGCTGATGGGTTTAGATATATACTGTTTATTATTTTTAGGAAAGGCCCTTCTATTCTTATGCTTTCTAGTGTTTTCAGTAGGAATGAGTGTTATATTTTGTCAAAGGCTTTTTCTGAATCTTTTTTTTTTAATTTGAGCATTTCCAAACATTCACTGGAGACAAAGATCATTTTCTCCCCCTCCCCCCCCCACTCCCATAGCTGATTTTTCTGAATCTTTTGAGATAATCATTTGATTTTTGTTGCTTTACTTGTTAATATGGTCAATTATGTGAATGATTTTCCTAATATTGAACCATCCTTGCATTCCTGGTATGAATCCTACCTGGTCATAATGAATAACCCTTGTGATGACTTGCTGCAGTCTTTTTGCTAGTATTCTATTTAAGATTTTTGCATGTATGTTTATTAAGGAGATTGGTCTATAGTTTTCTTTCTCTGTTTTTGACCTGCCTGACTTTGGAATCAGTACCATATTTGTGTCATGAAATGAATTTGGTAGAACTCCTTCTTGGCTTATTCTGTCGAATAGTTTGTATAATATTGGGATTAGTTGTTCTTTGAATGTCTGATAGAATTAATTTGTGAATCCATCTGGTCCTGAGGATTTTTTCTCAGGGAGTTCTTTGATGGCTTGTTCAATTTCTTTTTCTGATTTCGGGTTGTTTAGGTATTCTATTTCTTCCTCTGTTAGTCTAGGCAATTTATATTTTTGTAAATATTCATCCATATCACTTAGATTGCCATGTTTATTGCCATATAATTGGGCATAATAGTTTTTAATGATTGCCTTAATTTCCTCTTCATTAGAGGTGAGGTTTCCCTTTTCATCTATGATACTGTCAATTTGATTTTCTTCTTTCCTTTTTTAAATTAGATTGACCAGTCCTTTGTCTATTTCATTTGTTTTTTCAAAGTACCAGCTTCTAGTCTTATTTATTAAATCAATAGTTCATTGACTTTCAATTTTATTAGTTTCTCCTTTGATTTTTAGGATCTCTAATTTAGTGTTCATCTGAGGATTTTTAATTTGTTCACTTTCCAGTTTTTTAATTTGCCCGCCTAATTCATTGACATCTGCCCTCCCTAAATTGTTAATATATGAAATCAAGGATATAAATTTTCCCCTGACTACTGCTTTGGCTGCATCCCATAGATTTTGAAAGGATGTCTCATCATTGTCATTTTCTTCAATGAAATTATTAATTGTTTCTATGATTGTTCTTTAATTAACCGATTTTGGATAATCATATTGTTTAATTTACAATTCATTTTTTATTTACCTCTCCATGTATCCTTACTAATTATTATTTTCACTGCATTGTGCTCTGAGAAGGTGCATTTATTATTTCTGCCTTTTTGCACTTGTTTGCAATGTTTTTATGCCCTAGTACATGGTCAGTCTTTGTGAATGTACCATGTGCTGCTGAAAAGAAGGTGTATTCTTTTTTGTACCTATGTATTTTTCTCCACATATCTACTAACTATAATTTTTCTAAGATTTCATTCATTTTTCTTACCTCTTTCTTATATATTTTTTTGGTTTGATTTATCTAGTTCTGATTGAGGAAGGTTTAGGTCTCAAACTAGTATAGTTTTTCTATTTCATCCTTGAGCTCCACTAGTTTCTCCTTTAGAAATTTGGACTCTATGCCATTTGGTTCATACATGTTGAGTATTGATATTTTCTGATTGTCTATACTGCCTTTTATCAGGATGTAATTACCTTCCCTATCTCTTTTGACTAGATCTATTTTTACTTTGGCTTTTTCAGATATCATGATTGTGGCCCCTACCTTCTTTTTATCTGTTGATCCCCAACAGATTTGGCTCTAGCCTCTTACTTTTACCATATGTATGTCTACCTTTCTCATGTGTGTTTCTTGTAGACAGCATATGGTAGGGTTTTGGTTTCTAATCCACTCTGCTAATCACTTGCATTTTACGGGTGAGTTGATTCCATTCACAGTCAGAGTTATGATTACCAGCTGTGTATTTCCCAGCATTTTGATTTCTACTCCTAGTCCTGCCCTTTCTTCTTTCACTATTTCCTTCTCCACCAGCATTTTGTTTTTAATCACTCCCCCTAATTCCCACCCATATTTTACTTCCCTTTCTACCCCCTCCCTTCTTATTCCCCTCTTGTTTTCTTTACAGTCTTTTTAAAACTACCCCCCACCCTCTCCCTCCCTTGTATTGCTTCCCTTCCCACCAGTCCATTTGTTACCCTTCTACTTCCCTAGAGGGCACAAATCAATTCTCTGCCCCAATATATTTGATTGTTCTTTCTTCTTTGAGTCAATTTCAATGCGTATAAGACTTGAGTATTTCCTACCTCCAACATCTTTGCCCTTCCAGTGTATTGATGTTCTCCCACCCTCTTGCCATGTGCTTCTTTGTGACATATAAATTTAACATATTTTGTTTTTTCCATTTCTCTTAGTATTAACTTCTTTTTTAAAACTCTAGTTGTATATATATATATATTTATGCATACATATATCTATATACATACTTATGTTTTGGCATTTCATCCTATATAGTTTGTCACTGTTTCCTCTAAATATAATTCTTTTAGTTACCCAGGTGATAATAATTTTTAAGAGTTACGGGATAAATATCATTTTAACTTTTTGGGTCCCTTAAGAAAAGTATGTTTGCTTATTGTTTTGTTTTGTTTTTGTTTTTTTTCCCCACCTTTTCTTAAGTACCTTTTAATGATTCTCTTGAGTTCTGTGTTTGGGCATTAAATTTTCTGTTCAGGTCTGGTCTTTTCTTTACAAATTCTTGGAATTCTTCTATTTTATTAAATGACCATACATTCCCTATAAGAATATAGTTAGTTTTGCTGAGTAGTTGATTCTTGGTTGTTGACCTAGTTCCCTTGCTTTCTGGAATATCATATTCCATGCCTTTTGGTCCTTCAGTGTAGATGCAGCCAGATCCTGTGTTATTCTGACTGTAGTTCCATGGTATCTGAATGACTTCTTCTTAGCAGCTTATAATATTTTTTCCTTGTTCTGGTAGTTCTTGAATTTGGCTATATCATTCCTTGGTGTTATCATTTATGGATTAAGTACAGTAGGTGATCTGTGGATTCTTTCAATCTCCCCTTTCCCTCTTGTCCTAGAATGTTGGGGCAGTTTTCTTGGATAATTTCCTGTAGGATGATGTCCAGGCTTTTTCTTTTGTCATGGTCTTCTGGTAGACCAATGATTCTTCAGTTGTCTCTCCTGGAACAATTTTCTAAATCTTCTGTTTTGTGAATGAGATGTTTCATATTTTCCTCAATTTTTTCATTCTTTTGGTTTTGTTTTATAGTTTCCTGCTGCCTTGTGAAGTCACTTGCTTCTAATTGTTGTATTCTGGTTTTTAAAGACTAGATTTCATCCCTGGCTTTTTGGTCATCCTCCTTCTGGTCTGATTTTCTTTGGAGGTCATCTTTCATCATCTTTGTCTCATCTTTCATCTCTTTTGCCTCATCTTTCATTTTCTTTGCCTCATCCTTCATCTCCCTTGCCTCATTTTCAAGCTGATTAATTTTGGCTTTCAAGACCCTATTTTCTCATTTTAGTTCAAGTACCTCTGTTTCCAGATGACTTATCTTGCTTTTTAAGTTCTTTTCCTAGTTGTCTTCAGCCTCTCTAGTGTTTTGAATTGTATTTTGAGTTCTTCCAAAGATTGTGTCCAATTTGCTGGGGTTTCTGTGTTTTTGCTTGATGTTCCTCCATTGCCCTCTGTTCCATTTGCTCTTTGTTCATCGCCTGGATAAAAGCTATGGATTGTAATTTCTTTTTTCTTTTTCTGTTATTTGCTCATATTTACCCCCTTCTTTTACCCCTGTAGTTGCCTGCACTCTTGATCCTCTCATTGTGTGCTGGATCTGTGGATTTGGGCTTTTCTGTTAGCCTTCACCAATGGAACTTAGCAAGGCACTCAGAGTAGTCTGTGGGGGAGGGCTGTTGGAGCTTGAGCTTCCTGGTCCTCAGAAGGCTTGATGAGATTAAACCCATCTGAGTTGAACTTGCAGAGCTGGATGTGCCCTGATGCCAAAACCTAGGGAAGGGGGGAAGCAATATGGAGTGTCTCTGCTGCTGTGACTAGATTGCATCCTCTGTGCTTCTCCTCCAGCTGCCTCCCAGCTGCCCATATTCAGAGCCCTGAGCCTGGCACAGCTTTGCCTGCAAGGTACTCCCTCCAGGCTAGCTCCCTTGTTGACCCAGAGATTCCAGCAACTGCTGGAGACTTAGTATTGTGGGTGGGGGAAGGGTCCTGGGGCCTTCCTTCTTCCTTCCCCTTAAACTGGAGTGTTCTTGAATTCAGGTTTTTTGGGGAGGCATACCTTTTAAGTTGAGTCCAGCAGGAGAATTCCTTAGCTCTCTCCTGTTGTTCGCTTTGGTTATAGCCCCCTAGGAGCATTTGGTTTATAATTGGTGAGGAAGGGTTTTCAGAGGTCCGAACTTTCGCTACCTCTACTCCACCATCTTGATTCCCTGTCTCACACAGATTTTTAATCTTCTCCCATTTCCCCCCCAATGTTTTTCCATTCTTTGTCTAGAGCTAATGATCTTGCCATTCGTAATATGTCTTGGTGACAGAAGTGAGATAGTGTTTAAAAATATCCTTGAAGAACAGAGAGGAAACAAAGAGGCTAGACTAAGTGCTAGCACCTGAGATTTTTCTTTAGTTTCCTAAGTTTAAGTTGGGAGTTGGTTTCTTGGTAGTCAAACTTCTGTGGACCAGCCAAAGTTGGCACACTTCCTATCCTCTCTAAAGAGAACAAGGACCAAGCTACTGAATCCCATGTCTCAGAAACATGGAACCCCTTCTTTTCTCAAATCAATACAATATCTGTATCTCTCTTTCCTTGAAATAGGATTCTGTTAAAGCAACAAAGCCTTATCCCTGGCTCAGGTTAATATTGTCAAGAATTAATTGAAAATCTCTAAAAAAGAAAGTGTCTGTTGAGACCCATTTCTCTTGGTACCACAGAGATAAGGTGGTACCTCATCAGCAGTTATAGCAGTAGATGATTTCAGATTTGGGAAGTGATCCAAGAGGCATGGGTGACAAAGATAAGGATACCAGACTGGCAGTCAGACGTCTCATGACTTTGATGAAGTCAAAACTGCTGGAACAAAAAAATTAAAATTCCTCCTTTTTAGATGGAAAGAATTTCTTACCTAAGAAATGAGGAGAAAAGAATAGACCTTATTTTATAGAAAAGGAAATTTCTTCCCTTAGAAATAGAAAATTAGCCAAGAAGTTGGTAAAACAATGAACAGATAATTTGGATTTTAGTAAAGTCATTATGGTAAATAGCCTTTAGGCATAGGGAAGTCAGAAGGGCAACTAGAAGGCAAAGAAGGAATCTGTTTGGTGGTAGGACTATTGATCCTAATTAGGGAGATAGGAGGATGGATAAAATCTAGTGAGTCTCACATTCTCAATCAACACATAAGCTTTTCTTATTTAAAGAAACATAAAACAAACTCTTACCTTCTGTCTTAGTTCAATATTGTGTATTGGTTCCAAGGTAGAAGAGTGGTAAGGGCTAGGCAATGGGGGTTAAGTGACTTGCCCAGGGTTACACTGCTAGAAAGTGTCTGGGACCAGATTTGAATCCAGGACCTCCTGCCTCTAGATCTGGCTCTCAATCCACCGAGTCTCCTAGCTACCCCCTTCCTCTTAAATTATTTTTCAGGGAAGTTCAGGTGTTGACATATTTTCCTAACTTAAGCCTATAGGATCTTTGAGAAAAGACAGAAGTCAGTAAGCCACTTCTTTCTCTAGTTTATTTTACAGAGGGGTATCTAAGTGGCTTGTCCAGGATCACACAACTAGGAAGTGTCTGAGGCCAGATTTGAACCCAGTACCACCCATCTATAGGTCTGGTTTTCAACCTATGGAGCTACCTATCTGTCCCCAATCCACAAGATTTTTCAAAGAAAGGGAAGAAGTAGTTACTAGATCAGAAACCAGAGCTTACTAAAAAGCTGAATTAGGGCAAATTGATAGACTTCAATCAAAGGCCAGAAGAAACAGATGCCACCTGGTTACCAAGTAGTTGGCAAATCCATAAAACTAGATTAGATTGACGCTAAAGAGTTTAGGGATGCTAGGAAAGACAAAAGACTGGTTCAAACTCTTAAAATAGAGCCAATTGTCCTACGTCAATATACTTATTCCCACTATAGCATTTAAAAATATACATTTGACCCTCACAACAACTTTATGAAGTACGTAGTATAGAACTTGTTGTTCTCATTTTGCAGATAAGGATTCTGAAATTGCAAGATTAAGTGACTCATTCAGGAACACATGACTCATGAATGTCAGTAGTGGGATTCAGAGGTCAGGATCTCCTTAACCTTAGCTCTAGAGATCTTTTCCCTATCTAGCCTCAAATCACTCCCATTTGGCAAGTATCTATTTTGCTTCTACTTCAACCCAGCAATGGGGTGGATCAAAAATTTAGAGCTAAATATGCCCATTTCCTTCCCTCTTTCATTAGATGACATTATCCACATCTCCATCAGTTAATTTCAACTGAGATTCATAGCACTTTCTGTCGTATATAACTGAATATTTGATAACATGCACTGAAAAAAGCTAACTTGATAAAAGGCTTACACATTCTATGTAATCAAATTTTTCTAGGCATAGGGACCATTCATTTAGATCATCCATGTCATAGCTAAAGTTACGTTTTCCTTACTCTTTCTTGCTGGGTATGATTTATTTATTTACTTTCTCAGAGTCTAATCATATCGCTGGTATTAAATATTGGGCTCAAGCTGTCTCCCCAAAGACACAACCTGTAATATCAGGGGAAGCTAAATTTAATAAACTTTAGTAATTATAGGACGGTATCCTGGAATATTAGCTTAGAGTGGCTACAAACATGTGGAGTAATGAGACTTTATCTACATTATATTCATGATGAAATAACATGGAGACTCTGTAATACAGTTTATTGACCTTCTCTGGAGTATAATAATAATACATCCTATCCTGGATCTACATCACTGTAATTGAATTCTGGGAGATTCACATGAGGGCTCCAAAAATCTATCCCTCAGTGTCTTCCCTTTCGAGACCATTCAAATTATTTTTTCATTTCTCCTTTTAATTACCATAAAGCACAATATCAATCTTTGGGGAAAAAGAACCTCATTTGCTGTTGTTCATTATTTCAGTCATTTGTAAAGCATCTCCCTTTCTTTTCCCCTTTTTCTTTTGCCCCAAAGATAGCCTAGCTTGGTTTTTTGGGGAAAAATAATTAAACAGCTTTTAAAACTCAAAGACTCATAGAATGTTGGAGCTTGAAGGTACTTGAAATCTGTGTGAAATGAATACAAAATATAACCCCTTACCCACACATGTGCATTAAGTCAGGATACTGGTGAGTCATGTGATTAAAGTGTCTCCCTGGTATCTGGAGACCTGACTTAAGAAAGGAGCTGGCAGAAGTCCCTGGGAGATAGGTGACATGTCAGGACCAGGATCTGGACGGTCCAATCAGAGAGTCCCAGTAGGAGTGATGTCATTGGCCTTGTAAGAAAGGGGAAGGAGCTGTAGCTTCCATCTTTTGCTGGGAATTTTCTCACTGGCTTGACATGTAACTTGCTCCCTTCTCTGAAACGTTTAACACTCCTCTTGAGACTTGGTTAGGAGCTAGTTCCCTGGAAGTATAGCCTGCCTCCCCACCATCTCCCTTCCCGCTAACTCTTTTTCCCCTTTCCGTTCCCCTCCCCTCCCCTCCTTTCTCCTCCTCTACTTCCTTCCTTCCTTCCTTCCTTCCTTCCTTCCTTCCTTCCTTCCTTCCTTCCTTCCTTCCTTCCTTCCTTCCTTCCTTCCTTCCTTCCTTCCTTCCTTCCTTCCTTCCTTCCTTCCTTCCTTCCTTCCTTCCTTCCTTCCTTCCTTCCTTCCTTCCTTCCTTCCTTCCTTCCTCCTTCTCTTCTTGAAGAAGCATTTTAAAGAGAAAATTCTAAGTGAGTTTTCCCATGCACTTAACTGCCAGTTGCTTCACTGGATCACAGAATGTTTAAAAACTTCCTTTCTCCCCTAGAAGAAAGCCAAATTAGAAATCCTAAAAATTAAGGGATAAATTAATAAAATTGAAAGTGATAGAACTATTGAAATAATAAATAAGACAAGAAGCTGGTACTTGAAAAAACAAACAAAATAGACAAAGTACTGGTCAATCTAATTTAAAAAAAGAGAGAAGAGCAAATTAACAGTATCATAGATGAAAAGGGGGACCTTACCTCCAATGAAGAGGAAATTAAGGCAATCATTAAAAATTTCTTTGCCCAATTATATGGCAATAAATATGACAATCTAGGCAATATGGATGAATATTTACATAAATATAAATTGTCTAGACTAACAGAGGAAGAAATAGAATTCTTAAATAATCCCATATCATAAAAAAAATCAAACAGGCTATCAAAGAACTCCCTAAGAAAAAATCCCCAGGGCCAGATGGATTCACAAGTGAATTCTATCAAACATTCAAAGAACACCTGATCCCAATACTATACAAACTATTTGACATAATAAGCAAAGAGGGAGTTCTACCAAATTCATTTTACGACACAAACATGGTACTGATTCCAAAGCCAGGCAGGTCAAAAACGGAGAAAGAAAGCTATAGACCAATCTCCCTAATGAACATAGATGCAAAAGTCTTAAGCAGGATACTAGCAAAAAGACTCCAGCAAGTGATCATGAGGGTTACTCATTATGACCAGGTAGGATTTATACCAGGAATGCAAGGATGGTTCAATATTAGGAAAATTATTCACATATTAACCATATTAACAAATAAACCAACAAAAATCAAATGATTATCTCAAAAGATTCAGAAAAAACCTTTGACAAAATATAACACTCATTCCTGCTGAAAACACTAGAAAGCGTGAGAATAGAAGGGCCTTTCCTAAAAATAATAAACAGTATATATCTAAAACCATCAGCAAACATCATCTGCAATGGGGACAAACTAGAAGCCTTCCCAATAAGATCAAGAGTGAAACAAGAATGCCCATTATCACCTCTATTATTTAACATTGTACTAGAAACACTAGCAGTAGCAATTAGAGAAGAAAAAGAAATTGAAGGCATTAAAATAGGCAATGAGGAGACCAAGTTATTACTCTTTGTGGATGATATGATGGTCTACTTAAAGAATCCTAGAGAATCAACCAAAAAGCTAGTGGAAATAATCAACAACTTTAGCAAAGTTGCAGGATACAAAATAAACCCACATAAGTCATCAGCATTTCTATATATTTCCAACACATTTCAGCAGTAAGAATTAGACAGAGAAATCCCATTCATAATCACCTTAGACAAAATAAAATACTTAGGAAGAGACAAACAAAGGAACTATATGAAGACAACTATAAAACACTCTCCACACAACTAAAACTAGACTTGAGCAATTGGAAAAACATTAACTGCTCAAGAGTAGGACGAGCCAATATAATAAAAATGGCCATCCTATCCAAACTTATCTATCTATTTAGTGCCATACCCATTGAACTTCCAAAAAAATTTTTTTTACTGAATTAGAAAAAACCATAACAAAGTTCATTTGGAAGAACAAAGGATCAAGGATATCCAGGGAAATAATGAAAAATATGCAAAAGAAGGTGGTCTTGTGGTCCCAGATCTCAAACAATACTATAAAGCAGTGGTCATCAAAACAATTTGGTACTGGCTAAGAGACAGAAAGGAAGATCAGTGGAATAGACTTGGGGTAAATTACCTCAGCAAGACAGTCTATGACAAACCCAAAGACCCCAGCTTTTGGGACAAAAATCCACTATTTGACAAAAACTGCTGGGAAAACTGGAAGACAGTATGGGAGAGATTAGGGTTAGATCAACACCTCACAACCTACACCAAGATAAACTCAGAATGGGTGAATGACTTGAACATAAAGAAGGAAACTATAAGTAAATTAGGTGAACACAGATTAGTATACATGTTAGACCTTAAGGAAGGGAAAGACTTTAAAATCAAGCAAGACATAGAAAGAGTCACAAAATGTAAAATAAACAATTTTGATTACATCAAATTAAAAAGGTTTTGTACAGACAAAACCAATGTAACCAAAATTAGAAGGGAAGCAACAAATTGGGAAACAATCTTCATAACAAAAACCTCTGACAAAGGTCTAATTACTCAAATTTATAAAGAGCTAAATCAATTATACAAAAAATTAAGCCATTCTCCAATTGATAAATGGGCAAGGGACATGAATAGGTAGTTTTCAGCCAAAGAAATCAAAACTATTAAGCACATGAAAAAATGTTCTAAATCTCTTATAATCAGAGAGATGCAAATCAAAACAACTCTGTGGTATCACCTCACACGTAGCAGATTGACTAACATGACAGCAAAGGAAAGTAATGAGGGGATTGTTGGAAAGGAAAGCTGGAGGGGATGTGGCAAAGTTGGGACATTAATTCATTGCTGGTGGAGTTGTGAATTGATCCAACCATTCTGGAGGGTAGTTCGGAACTGTGCCCAAAGGGCGATAAAAGACTGTCTGCCCTTTGATCCAGCCAAAGCACTGCTGGGTTTGTACCCCAAAGAGATAATAAGGAAAAAGGCATGTACAAGAATATTCATAGCTGCACTCTTTGTGGTGGCAAAAAATTGGGGAATGGCTGAACAAATTGTGGCATATGTTGGTGATGGAATATTATTGTGCTCAAAGGAATAATAAAGTAGAGGAATTCCATGGGGACTGGAACAACCTCCAGGAATTGATGCAGAGCAAAAGGAGCAGAACCAGGAGAACATTGTACACAGAGACTGATACACTGTGGTATAATCGAACGTAATGGACTTCTCCATTAGTGTCAGTGCAATGTCCCTGAACAACTTGCAGGTATTAAGGAGAAAAAAACACTACTCTCAAGCAGAGGACAAATGGTGGGAGTAAAAACACCCAGGAAAGGCAACAGCTTGACTACAGGGGTGGAGGGGATATGATTGAGGAAAGACTCTAAATGAACACCCTAATGCAAATACCAATAACATGGAACTGAGTTTGGATCGAGGACACATGGGATAACCAGAGGAATCATGCATCGCCAGTGGGAGGGGTGGTGGTGGTGGGGAGGAAATGAAAATGATCTTTGTTTCTAATGAATAATGTTTGAAAATGACCAAATAAAATAATGTTTAAAGGGAAAAAAACTTCCTTTCTGAACTCCTCATGTGTAGTAAAAAAATTCAAGGAGAATTCTACCCGTCTTCTTTCAGTTTGAAATCTCTCTTGTGTGGAATTTCATAGTAGAATGAATGATGATCAAGTTTAAATTAAACTAAATTTTCTCTTGGCAACTGAGACCTCAGGTGAAACAGAAATATCTGGCCCTTGATTATGATAAGCTATATGTGATTTGACTAGATTTCATTTTTTTTCTGCCAAGGTCACCAGCTCCTCCATAGTCATGAGCTCAAATCAACGCCTGGCTGCCTAGGAGCAGCTTCAAAAATTGGGGAGATACCACTGTCATCTGTGAGACTTTTATGGATCATTAGAGTTGACCAAGATTTCTAACAAATTCTTTAGCTCACATCGGCTTTTAAAATATTGCCAGAGGAGCAAGGCCATTGCTTTAGCTTTTTCACTTCTCAAGTGGTTCTTAATGAAAGGGATGCCCCCTAAAGCTTCTCAGAAGATTGGGTTGACTATAAAAAAGGCCAAGAATATGCTTAGGTGGGTAGCAGAGATGTGATCTTGCCCCTGGGCTTGGCTTTTATCTGTGTCTTTTCCCATCCACTCATCTTCATGGAATCATGGAAATGATTTAGGGTTTAAAAGGTGGGAAAACCTCAAGAACAATTTGGAACCCTGCTCAAAGAGCTAATAAACTGTGCATACCCTTTGATCTAGCAATACCACTACTAAGCCTATATCTCAGAGAGATCTGAGATGGGGAAACGATCCATTTGTACAAAAATATTTATTGCAGATATTCTTGTGGTGGCAAAGAATTGGGAACTGAGGAGATGCCCATCGATTGGGGAATGGCTGAATAAGCTGTGGCATATGATTGCAATGGAACACTATTGTGTCATAAAACATGACAGACAAGTTGATCACAAAAAAGCCCGACTTTTATGAAGTGATGCAAAGTGAAGTGAGCCAACCCAGGAGAATGTTTTCACAGTAGCAGCAATAATGTATGATGATTAACTGTGAATGACTTTATTCTCAGTAATGCAAGGACACAGGACAACTCCAAGGGATTCATCAAGTAAAAAGCCATCCACTGCCCGAGAAGGGACTGATGGAGCCTGAAGGCATGTTGAAGCATGCCATTTTTCACTTTATTTCCTCTATGAATTTTTTCTCTGGCATAAATGCTATGTGTCTTCTTTCACCACATGAGGAACATGGAAATATTTATTGTATAACACATGTACAACCTATATACCTGCCATCTTGGGAAGGAGGAAGGGAGAGGATGTGGATTGCAAAATGTCAGAAAACAATTACTTAAAATTGTACCAACATGTCATCTGGAAACAACTCAATAAGTCTGGGAATCCATAAAAAAAAAACCCAACCAATGTGTGACGATCACCTGTGAATGTCTTAACTGTCAAGAGTAATGTAAGGATCCAAGATAACTCCAGGGGACTCATGATGAAAAAGGCTCTCCACCACCACACAAGGAATTGATGGAGTCTAAATGCAGATTCAAGTATACCATCTTCCATTTTATCTCTTTCATTTTGGGGAGATTCTTTGTATAAGCTTTTTCTTGTATAAGCAATATGTATCTTCTTTTACAACATAATTAACATTAAAATATATATTATGTAACAGCTCGTGCAAATCTATTTCACATTATGTGCTGTCTTGGGGAGGAGAAAGGGAGAGGATATGGATGGCAAAATGTCAGAAAAAGGTTATTAAAATTATTATTGGCTTATCATTGGGAACTTATGTTGAGAACTGGGAAAATTTAGGGAATTTTGGAAAAATATAATAAAAATTATAATAAACATAACGAATTTTATAAAGGATTAAAAATAGGAGAAACTTTGAACTCCATAACATTATTGGGCAAAAAAATTAGCTGATTTAGAGTCCAGTCTTTAGAGACTGAAAACTGCAAAGTAGCCAAATGTTCAATGAATGTTAAGATGAAGTTTCTGACATAGAGAGGAAAGGCTGTGAATCAAGATGAATTCAGAGAAAAGACTATGTCAGAAGGCATCAGCTAGCTAGTGGGACCCTCCTCTTCATCCATCCATCCATCTATCTATCTATCTATCTATCTATCTATCTATCTATCTATTCATTCATTTATTTATTCATGCATTTATTTATTCATTCATTCATCCATCCATCCATTCATTCATTTATTCATTCTTTCATTTATTTATTTATTTGTTTGTTTGTTAAAATCCTTTATCTTCTATATTGGGAACAATACTGAATATCTGATCCAGGGCAGAAGAGCAGCAAAGGCTAGGCATTGGGTGTGAAGTGACTTGCCCAGAGTCACCCAGCCAGGTAGGGTCTGGGGCCAGATATGAATCCAGGATCTTCTCTTGTTTCTAGTCGGGCTCTCTATCTCCTGAGCCACCTTGCTGCCCCCCCACCCCCCCCTCTTTATTTTAAAGAGTGTGGCACCTGCCTCTGAGATGGGGAGTTAGGAGGAATTTGTAACCAAGACCCTGACAGAGGAGGTAGTTTGCTAATCCTAGGGCAAGTTTCCAGGATTTAGCAAAGTGCTTGGAACCTAGTAGGTGCCAAATAGATGCTTGTTGCCTCTATCACACCTCAAATATAAAATGGGCCCAATAATAACACCTACCTCCCAGGGTTGTTATAAGGATTATGTGAGATAATATTGGTCAAGTGCCAGTATTACACAAAGGTTAGCTACTATATTGTTTTTATTAATAATTATTAACTTGTAAGTAATCAACAGAGAAAGTGACAGAGAAAATACAGGAGGCAGAGATGAAGATAGAGAGCCTTCTAGGCATGGCAGCCAGCCAGGGAGAAGGGCCAGTCAGGGGCAGGAGCTTCGTATTCAAGGCATATTAAGAAGGCAAGCGTTCCTGAATCGTGTGTGTGTGTGTGTGTGTGTGTGTGTGTGTGTGTGTGTGTGTGTGTGTGTGTGTGTGTGTGATGTGATGTGTCCCAAGATGGGAAAGTGTGCTTGGGGGTCAGACTCAGAGACTCCACGATCAGCAGGGCAAGAATATCTCTAATAACATGATGATGTCACCCAAAGATCTAAATGTCCCGGAAGCATCCCCCTCCACAAGTGCATAATTGCAGCTTATTGTATGCGTTGTATGTTACAGAAGAGGGGAAGGTAGAGGAAATCTATGAAGAACTTGGTAACCCAGATTTAATTCAATTACTATACTCTTTATTGCCTGCTGATTTCATTGCAAAGGAAGGAGAAGAAAGCAAAAAGAATATTGGCTTTAGAAAAGGAAATGGAAAAGAGCCAGGGTTTGTAGGCTGTACATAAGCATCACATCTATATTATGAGTTTAGTAATTTTTCAGTCATGCCTGACTCTTCATGGCCCCATTTGGGGTTTTCTTGGCAGAGATACTGGAGTGGTTGGCCATTTCCTTCTCCAGCTCATTTTCCAGATGAAAAAATGAGGCAAACAGGGTTAAGTTAAGTGACTGACTCTTCATGACCCCTTGTGAACTTTCCTTGGCAGAGATACTGGCGTGGTCTGTCATTTCTTTTATCAGATCAATAGGTAAGAAACTGAGGCAAATAGGGTGAAGTGACTTATCTGGAACCATACAACAAGAACCCCATCCCCCCTCTCCATGAATATATCCTGGTGCTCTCTGTATTTATTCCTCCCTGTGTATGTTCTCTAGGTGTGTCTATTCTTCCCACCGATGCTATCTATATATTTGGAAAGTAGGATCTAGTTTATAGAGAAATATTTTGCTACTACTATTTTATTGCACCATTTCACTAAATTTTTGTTTTTAACGAATTGTATCCTCTAATTGACTATTTTTTTTGTTTTTTTTTTAAACTCTTCCCTTCTGTCATAGAATCAATACTGCGTATTGGTTTCATGGCAGAAGAGTGGTGAGGGCTTGGCAGTGGGGGTTAAATGACTTGTCCAGAGGCTGGGAAGCATATGTGCTCAGATTTGAACCTAGGACCTCCTATCTCTAGTCTTGGCTTCCAATCCATTGAACCACCCAGCTGCCCCCTTTCTTGTTAACTGTTAAAAGGATACACACTGGGGGTGGTGTACAAAAAAGTACAGTTTTAGGAAAAACTACAGATTGTTTTTCATGATGTTAAGGTGTTTGTTGCTTCTCTTTATGATACCAGTAATCTCTCAGTGATACTATACATGGCTGTAAATCATCATCTCAGATGAAACCAAATTGTAGGTGATATGAAAGATGAATACAATTTGCCTAGTGGGTATAAACAGGTTGGTATATTGCCTTAATGAGGATAATTACACCTTATACATCTTTTGTTATGGAGACTAAGGAGATAGAGAAAATCTATGAAGATCTTGGGAACATACATTGAATTAAATCAATAGACACTAGTACCTGGTGAATTCAATGCAAAGGAAGGTCTAGGAGAAGAAAGCAAAAAAGAATGTTGGAAAATAGGACTGAGAATGAAGAAATTAAAGAATGTCAAGACTTGCAGCTTATGCATACATTATATGTTCCCATCTATATTTTGAGTTGTTGTTGTTGAGTCATTTTAATCATGTCTGACTCTTTGTGACCCCATTTGGGTTATTTTTTTGGACAAATATCCAGGAGTGATCTACCATTTGCTCCTTTTAAAAAAATCATTCTTAATTCTTATCAGTCTTATTTATGACATTCAATTAATTACCAAAACCTGTCAAACTTTCCTTTGTAATATCTTTTACATCTGTCCTTTATCCATCCCCACTATTGTTGCCCTATCTCTGGCTCTTATTACCTCACATGTGTATTATTTTAATGGCTTCCTAACTTTTCTCCCTGGCTCCATCTCTCTCCCTCTAACTCTTCTTGTATGTTTCTGTTAGACTAACGTTTTTATTTTCCTTTGGTCATTTCCTTCTCCAGCTCATTTTCCAAATGAGGAAACTGAGGTAAACAAGGTGAAGTGACTTGCCTAGGGTCACATAGCCAGTAAGTGTTTGAGGTCAGGTTTGAAGTCTGGAAGATGAGTCTTTTTGACTCTATATCTGGCATGTCCTGTGTTTTAAATATTTTTTCAAGAAGAGTCAAGATGGGCTGTGATTAAGATGAAAAATAATTTATATATGTTCACATTCAAAATTACGTATATATAAAATTACAATCATATATGCTTATTTATTGTTATCTCTAACCCCATTGGTATAGGAAGCTCCCAGTGATAAATTTCTCTCTATCAATGCAAATTAAAAATTATTTTGTAACTTACAATCTTAGAGAGTTTCCTGAGCCATTGAAAGGTTAAATGATTTTTCCAGGCTCATACATCCATTGTGGCAGAGGCAGGACTTGAGCTCAAATTGTTTTGATTTTGAGGCTGGCTTTATAGTCCTAGAAGACAATTGAGAAAATATTAATATCTCCCTTCTCAGATACTTGCTTCCTTGTCCTTACAAGATCTAGGAAAATAATCTGTATTGGGGCATCTTTGGCAAATGTATCAGAAAGGACAAAATGTGTTTTTACAAATGATAATATATATCAGATCATATAATATCATTGTCATGTGACACAATTACCTGAAATGTGCAGAGAATATAAGATTCTACCATGTTCATTTCTTGCTTAATTATTTTTCAAAATGCATTGGATTTGGAGACAGTGATGTGTCTCAGTAGAATGAGAGCCGACCCTGGAGATGGGAGATCCTGGGTTCAAATGTTGTCTCAGATAATTCTTAGCTGTTTACCCCACTGTCTAGCAATTAGTGCCCTTCTGCTTTGGAACCAATGCACAGTATTGATTCTAAAATGGAAGGTAAAAGTTTTTAAAATATAATTTTGTTTTTAAAAGATTTTTCCATGGTTTCATGATTCATGTTCTGTCCCTTCCCTCTTTTCTTCCCCCCCCCCCCCCCCCAACCTGGAGCTGACAAGAAATTCTTCTGGTTTATACATATATTGTCACACAAGTCCTATTTCCATATTATTAATTTCTATAATAATCTTTTAAAACCAAAATCCCAAATCTCATGCTCATATAGACAAGTGATCAATCATATGTTTTTCTTTTGCATTTCTCCTCCCACTGTTCTTTCTCTAGATGTGGATAGCGTTCTTTCTCATAAGTCCTTCAGAATTGTCCTGGATTATTGCATTGCTATTAGTAAAAAAAAAGTTTATTACATTTGACCATCCCACAATGTTTCAGTTTCTATGTACAATGCTCCCCTGGTTCTGCTCATTTCACTCCACATCAGTTCATGGAGGTCCTTCCATTTCTTATAGAAATCAAGTGAGTCATCATTCCTTATAGCACAATAGTATTCCATCACCATCATACACCATAATTTGTTCAGCTATTCCCCAATTGAGGGAATTTTCCAATTTTTTTTTTGCCACCACAAAAAGCACAGCTATAAATATTTTTTGTCCAGACAGGTCCTTCCCCCTTTAAAAAAAATATCTTTGGGATAGAAACCTATTAGTGGTATTGCTGGATCAAATAGCATTCATTCTTTTTTTTTGTTTGTTTTTTTTTTAAATATATTTTATTTGATCATTTCCAAGCATTATTCGTTAAAGACATAGATCATTTTCTTTTCCTCCCCCCCACCCCCCATAGCCGACGCGTAAGTCCACTGGGCATTAGATGTTTTCTTGATTTGAACCCATTGCTTTGTTGATAGTATTTGCATTAGAGTGTTCATTTAAAGTCTATCCTCTGTCATGTCCCCTCAACCTCTGTATTCAGGCAGTTGCTTTTTCTCGGTGTTTCCACTCCCATAGTTTATCCTTTGCTTATGAATGGTGTTTTTTTTCTCCTGGATCCCTGAAAGTTGTTCAGGGACATTACACCACCACCAATGGAGAAGTCCATTATGTTCGATGATACCACAGTGTATTAGTCTCTGTGTACAATGTTCTCCTGGTTCTGCTCCTCTCGCTCTGCATCACTTCCTGGAGGTTGTTCCAGTCTCCATGGAACTTCTCCACTTTATTATTCCTTTGAGCACAATAGTATTCCATCACCAACATATACCGCAGTTTGTTCAGCCATTCCCCAATTGATGGGCATCCCCTCGTTTTCCAGTTTTGGGCCACCACAAAGAGCGCAGCTATGAATATTTTTGTACAAGTCTTTGTGTCCATTATCTCTTTGGGGTACAGACCCAGCAGTGCTATGGCTGGGTCAAAGGGTAGATATTCTTTTGTCGCCTTTTGGGCATAGTTCCAAATTGCCCTCCAGAATGGTTGGATCAATTCACAACTCCACCAGCAATGAATTAATGTCCCTACTTTGCCACATCCCCTCCAGCATTCATTACTTTCCTTTGCTGTTATGTTAGCCAATCTGCTAGGTGTGAGGTGATACCTCAGAGTTGTTTTGATTTGCATCTCTCTGATTATAAGAGATGTAGAGCACTTCTTCATGTGCTTGTTAATAGTTTTGATTTCTTTATCTGAGAACTGCCTATCCATTTCCCTTGCCCATTTATCAATTGGAGAATGGCTTGATTTTTTGTACAATTGATTTAGCTCATTATAAATATGAGTAATTAAACCTTTGTCAGAGGTTTCTATGAAGATTTTTTCCCAATTTGTTGTTTCCCTTCTGATTTTAGTTATATTGGTTTTGTTTGTACAAAAGCTTTTTAGTTTGATGTAGTCAAAATTATTTATTTTACATTTTGTGATTCTTTCTATATCTTGCTTGGTTTTAAAGCCTTTCCCCTCCCAAAGGTCTGACATGTATACTATTCTGTGTTTACCCAATTTACTTATGGTTTCCTTCTTTATGTTTAAGTCACTCACCCATTTTGAATTTATCTTGGTGTAGGGTGTGAGGTGTTGATCTATTCCTAGTCTCTCCCACACTGTCTTCCAATTTTCCCAGCAGTTTTTATCGAATAGTGGATTTTTGTCCCAAAAGCTGGGATCTTTGGGTTTATCGTATACTGTCTTGCTGAGGTCGTTTTCCCCCAGTCTATTCCACTGATCTTCCTTTCTGTTTCTTAGCCAGTACCAAATTGTTTTGATGACTGCTGCTTTGTAATATAGTTTGAGGTCTGGGACTGCAAGGCCCCCATCATATGTGTTTTTTTTCATTATTTCCCTGGATATCCTTGATCTTTTGTTCTTCCAAATGAACTTTGTTATGGTTTTTTCTAAATCAGTGAAGAAGTATTTTGGTAGTTCAATGGGTATGGCACTAAATAGATAAATAAGTTTGGGTAGGATGGTCATTTTTATTATATTGGCTCGTCCTATCCATGAGCAGTTAATGTTTTTCCAATTGTTCAAGTCTAGTTTTAGTTGTGTGGCGAGTGTTTTGTAGTTGTGTTCATATAGTTCCTGTGTTTGTCTTGGGAGATAGATTCCTAGGTATTTTATTTTGTCTAAGGTGATTTTGAATGGGATTTCTCTTTCTAGTTCTTGCTGCTGAGCTGTGTTGGAGATATATAGAAAAGCTGATGATTTATGTGGGTTTATTTTGTATCCTGCAACTTTGCTAAAGTTGTTGATTATTTCAATTAGCTTTTTGGTTGAATCTCTAGGATTCTTTAAGTAGATCATCATGTCATCCGCAAAGAGTGATAACTTGGTCTCCTCCTTGCCTATTCTGATGCCTTCAATTTCTTTATCTTCTCTAATTGCTACTGCTAGTGTTTCTAGTACAATGTCAAATAGTAGAGGTGATAATGGGCATCCTTGTTTCACTCCTGATCTTATTGCAAATAGCATTCATTCTTTTAAAACCCTTTGGCCATAATTCCAAATTGCCTTCCAGAATGGTTGGATCACTTCACAACTCCACCAGCAATGCATTAGTGTCCCAATTTTGCCTCATCCTCTCCCTCACTTATTATTTCCCTTACTGTCATATTGACTAACTTGCTAAGTATAAGGTGGTACCTCAGAGTTGCTTTGATTTGTACTTCTCTTATCAGGAGGGATTTAGAACACTTTTTCATATGATTATTGATAGTTTTGGTTTCTTCATCTGAAAACTGCCTATTCCTATCCATTGACCACTTGCCAATTGGGGAATGGCTTGATTTCTTGTAAATTTGACTCAGTTCCTTGAATGTTTGAGAAAGTAGACCTTTGTCAGAGAAATTTGTTATAAAAATTTCCCCCAGTTTGTTGCTTCTCTTCTAATTTTTGTTACATTGTTTTTATTTGTACAAATCCTTTTTAATTCAATATAATCAAAATTATTCATTTTACATTTTGAAATGTTCTCTGTCTGTTGCTTGGTCTTAAATTCTTTCCTTCCGCATAGATCTGACAGGTGTATCATAATTCTACATTCACCTAACTTACTTATATCACTCTTTCCCTGCAGTTTTTGTCAAATAGTGAGTCTTTATCCCCGAATTTGGGCTCTCTGGGTTTGTATCAAACACTAGGTTGCTGAGGTCATTTACCCAAGTCTATTCTATTGATCTACCCTTTTTATATCTTAGCCAGTACCAGATTGTTTTAATGATCAGTGATTTGAAGGTAAAGGTTTTTAAAAAATGTATTTGATTTGATAGAACAAAATGCTAACTTGAAGGTATTTCTCTAACAAGCTATCTCCTTTTAGTGTATTAATCATACTAAGATTTCTTGAAAGATATAATAACAGAGATAACTTTGCTTGATGACCTTCTAATTAAAAGTATCAATCAAGGCATAAAACAGGGAGATATATGCAGTATTTTAATGACTTCACACTTTTCACTGGAACAAAAACCTATCTTCTTAATATCAATATTAATTCCATGATTCTATAGGGTTTTAAGGAATGTAATATCAGAGTCTCTGAAGAATTAAAGCTATGGGTCACCCAAAGGACAATGGGGGAAAGTATGATGGATGTGAGTAGGCTGAAGCATATTACTGGTGAAGAATTGCACAGGAGAGGTGGCATAAAAGAGATTGTCAGATAAATGCATGGCAGTGACATGAAAGCTGAAGGAAGAGAGGGAAATGTATGATTGAAAAGGGAGGTGGGTCAGTCATGTATTGAGAGTAAGGGATAACTGAAAAGACAGGGTCTAGGTTATTTCAGGAAATTTTCAATATAAATTTTATTCTACTTCAATTTAATTTAAAACCCCCCTTCAATAACTCAATACTAAATAGCATTCATAAAGGAGACAGCTATGTTATAAATAAAAAGAACCCTGCCATTGGCATGAGAAGACCAGATTTTGAATAACAATCTTAAATCCCAGTCTTGCCATGGATGCATCATCTTATTTTTCTGGGTCTCCATTTCTTCCTCTGTAAAGTGGTACCGAGTCACAGGATTGTTGTAAATATGAAAAGAAATAAAATTTGTAATGCCATTATTAAAATGGTAAAATGCCCACAGGTGCTGAAAGAGTTTATTACTCACATCTCCAAATGGAATACTTGTTTTATGATTAACAAATAGAAAGCATAGTGGAGTCTTGTATTTTCTATATAAGATGTGGTTTACTGGGGAATGTTGCTTGTGAAAGTTCATTGTTGGGGGCAACTAGGTGGCTTAGTGGATGGAGAGCCAGTCCTAGAGATGGGACATCCTATGTTCAAATCTGATATTAGGCATTTCCTAGCTGTGTGACCCTGGGCAAATCATTTAATCCCCATGGCCCATCAGCCCTTACCATTTTTATGCCTTAGAACTAATACATAATATTGATTTTATTATGGAAGGTGAAAATAAATTAAAAAAGAAAGTCTGTTGTTGGGTCTTTTTCCAGTTGTCTCTGACTCCTTGTGTCCCCATTTGGGTTTTCTTGGCAAAGATATTGGAGATGTCTGCCATTTCCTTCTCCAGATCATTTTGCAGATGGTGAAATTGAGGTAAAACCAGGGTTATATGATTTGCCTGAGGTTGTGTAGCTAGTAAGTGTTTGAGGCCAGATTTGAACTCAGGAAGATGAGTCTTCCTGACTCCAGGCCAAGCACTCCATTCACTTTGCCACCTAGCTGCCCTGTGAAAGTCTGTCTGTTCTCTTATAATAATATAATTTATCAATATTAACATAATTAAATAATATAATGATACCCTCACGAAAGATGTCTTTAATGTATCCATATTATTTTCCCATAAAAATGATATATTGATAGAAGGAAGGAAACAAAGCATTTATTAACTACCTACTTTGTGCCAGGACCATACTCAGTATTTTAAGAACATTATTTCACTTGATCCTTACAAAAACCTTGAGAGGTCGATGTTATAATTATCCTCATTTTATGGATGAGGAAACTAAGGCAAACAGTGTTGAGTGAATTGCTCAGGGTCACACAATGAGTTGGTGTCTGAAGCCATCTTTTGAACTTAGGTCTTCCTAATAATAAACATATAAATCAGAATCTGTTGATGTTCTATTTGACATCTTTTGTTGTTGTCATGTGGGAGATGGAAGGGAAAGATTAAGTATTTATTAAGTACCTTCTATGTGTCATGTGAAGACTTCTCCCAGTGGAATGGGTGGATGGGAACACTCTGTTCCAATGGCCAGGAAGATGGGTGAAGATTGATCTTAGAGCTTGATCAAGCATGAAGATGCCAAGGTCATCCATCTACTGTATCCCAGGCCATCGCCAACTTTCCTGACTTTTGTTTTGCCAGTGGACTTCAAAGACTCTGGAAGAGTGAGGGCTGATGACTTTGTGCAACTCTACCTCACTTCAATCCAATTTGTGAGCAAGTCAAGACACTCTATAACGTCATTGGTCCTCTTCCAAAATGAAGGATGAACAGCAACCATATGCCAAGCATCTTACTAAGCACATTTGATCTTCAAAACAACCTTGAGAGGTAGGTGCTATTATTATTCCCAGTTTACAATTAAGAAAGCTAAAGTAAACAAGATAGGTGCTATTATTATCCCTATTTTACAGACGAGGAAACAGACAGACAAAGAATGACATATCCAAGATCATACAGCTAGTAAGTGCCTGAGGCCATATTTGAACTCAGGTCTTGCTGACTCCAGGCACTTGGCTATCTTCCTGACCCTTTGTAATATCTGAATTTTTTTCTGTAGCTTTGGCATGGAAAAAGAATTTGTGGGTTGCTCCCTTAACGGTAGTTTTTTGTCCTCTAGAAGTATATCTAGAAGGGGCTGTGGTATTTGAAGCCAAGTGCAATAACTCCATTATATTTGATGAAAAGAATTCAGTATAAAACTCTTGACAAATTTCTCCATCTTCTATTTCTTCTTCTCCATAAAATCTTATAAATTAGATTATATTCTATATTGGTGTTGCTTTTGGCTGCCACGTAGATCCATTTGGCAAGTAAGTTGAGGGGTTGCTGACTAAGGAATTTTTAGGATCTGTGGAGCTCATTATGGCATTTGATTGACATCAGTTTGACTTCTACATGAATTATCATAATCAGTCTCTAACAAGCCTTTCCCATTTTTTCTATCAATAACTTGCTTAAATAGGTCAGGTTGGAGTTGGTTTAATTGCATGCCATATCTTTTTAAGAGGCAGCTATGGCTCAGTTACAAAAGTGCTAAGTCTGGAGTCAGGAGTCCAAGTTTATTTTATTTATTTTGTTTTATTTTTTAAAAGCCTCACCTTCTGCCTTGGAACAGGCAGAAGAGCAGTAAGCACTAGGCAAGGGGTGGGGGGTGGGGTGGTGGTTGGGTGTCACAAAACTAGGAGGTATCTGAGGCCAGTTTGAAGACTGATCCTCCTGAGTCCCGACCTGGCTCTCTATCCACTGAAGTACCTAGCTGAGGAGCCCTGAATTTAAATCTAACCTCAGACTAGCTGCCTGTTCCAGGGCAAGTCACAAGCTTTCTTTATCTCAGTTTCTTTAACTGTAAAATGGGGATAATTGCATCTACCTTGCAGAGTTGTTATAAGTATCAAATATAAAATATTTGTAAATAGCACTTAAGCAGAGACGAGGTACTGTATAAATCCTTATTCTCTTTCTTTTCAAAAAAATTTTATATATTTGTTTGTTATATTAAAATACCCAATTAACTCTCTTCTTCCTCTCTCCTGTTTTAGAAAAGGCATCATTTGACAAAAAGATCAATGTATATATAAAAGTATGTCTTACTTATTTCTCTTTATCAGTTCTTTCTCTAATTTTTTTCTTCTAGCTTTTTACGAATTCTGAGATTTGCTCTAACAAGTTGGTCCATGAGGACTCAGTGCCGACTTCCCAACAGTAATGTCATTCTCTTTCTGTTAAAATAGAATCACTTTGATAGTTTTGGTGATGGTAGTCAGAACTCTTTAAAAGAATTAATTAATTAATTAATTAAGCATATCTTTTCCTGGTTACATGATTTATGTTCTTCCCTCCCCTCTTCTCTCCCCACTCCCTGAGCTGATGAGCAATTCTACTGGGTTATACATGAATCATTGTTCAAAACCTATTTCCAAATTATTAATATTTACAATAGAATGATCATTTAGTCAAAATCTCCAATCAAATACCCAAAGAACCCTGTGATCAATCATATGTTTTCCTTCTGTGTTTGGTAGTCAGAACTCTTGAACCCACCAGGACACCTGGACATGTCTATTTTTATACCAACACCTATTTACAAAAGATCAAGGAAAAAACAAACATGAAAGAGCCAGCCAAAAACTCAGGCTCAGGCTTGCCAAGGCAAGAAATGGGCTTTATTTGCCACAGGCTCATAGCTATATGGATGCCCAGGTAAGCAATGGAGCAAACTGCCTTATTTCCCATTCTTCCCAATAAAACAAAAATGCCCTGGTGAAAGCATAACCGCACATCAGGAATCGACTCCAACTCAATGTAATATACATTTCTGAAGCAAAAGTATCCAATTCTAGTTTTTTAGTGCAATCGGAATTTCTAACCTCTATGATTCCATTAGTGTGGTACTTTCTGGATATAGAATGATAGATGTCCGGAGTCCAATCCTCTCCCCTTTTCCAAAGACAGGTAGGTGAAGCCCAGGGTAGTTAAGAGGCTTATCCAAAGGCATACAGTTAGTTACTTAGTGGCCAGCTTCAGAGATGAATTCATGTCTTCTGACTCTAAAACCAGTGTTTATTCTCCTGTACCTTATCTACTTTCATTGATCACATCATTTGCACACTTTCATCTTTATGAATTGGTGTGTTTAAAAATTTTTTCCCCAACTCCTGTCAGTCTTCTGGGGAAAGGCCTCTCTGAAGTACCTAGGTTGGTTTGCAGATAGCAGTCACACAGTTCTTTACTGGGGCCATTTTGGAAACTAGGCGAGCCAGCTAGATGGCACAGTGGATAGAGCACTAGGTTTGGAAGACCTAAATTTAAATTTGGCCTTATTATCTCTGTGACGATGGGAAATCACTGTTAACCTCAGTTGTCTGCCTCAGTTTCTTCAATTATAAAGAGGGGAGAGTAATAGTACCTATCTCAAAGCACCTCTTGAAGGGATCAAATGAATTAATACTTGCAAGATGCTTATTGGTAGAAGTACTGGGCTCATAGCAGGCACTATATAAATGCTTATTCTCTTCCCCCTCAGAGTTTGCATGATACTGACTTAACATCTGTGAACCCTTGAGTACCACTGGAGGTGAATATTAGTGGAAAAAGTATGCTGCTAGTCACACTTAAAATAACTAAGGGGCAAGCTGCAAGGATAGGCTGGAGAAACTGTAAGCTGTGGATAATTGAGAAACTAGATAGCCTGTTCCTGGATAATGGAGAATTGAGTGGGAATGAAAAGATGCATCGTTGTGTCTTTAGTAACATTAATGAACCCCTGGGACTCTCTAATGACCCTGCAAAACTTTGCCTCTGGCCTCTAGGCTTTGGAGAGGCCAATGATGTGAGTTGTTTCATTTCATGCCCCTTCTAAACACTGGAAATCTAATTGATATTGGCTTGTTGGTATTTCCCAGTCAGAGAAGGCTGTTAGTTAAGGCTCTGTTAACGTCTCCCCTGTAGCCTTTCATTTGCAGTGGAGCAGAACCTCATCCCCTCTTGCCAAGGGAGTCTGAAACTCAGTGATCATCTGTTCCAGGGCAAATCGATATGTTCCAAAGGGCAGATGTGGCCTCCGTTGTCTTTTTCTGCTTGTCTAGTATCATGAAAAACCTCAGGCAGAGCTCCAGCATCTTTACCTGGACTGTTGCATTGAGCCATTTTGAACAGAAGTGTGTTGAGGCTGTGATCTGTTGAAAGCTTGAATGTTAGTTCTTTGTTCCTAGTAAGCAGATTTAGGCAATTCCAGAGGCTGAGTTCTCCCCTCTTGGACTTTGTTTGACCAGTCAGCTTTCACGACATATACCATTTTCCCAGTCTCCAACAAGCTCCTCTTTCCCTGCTTGGAATATCTATAATATTTATTGTTCTATTTAGTGGAAAAAAGATCAAGCCACCATTCTTGTCCCTGTCCTGTTCCCCCATTCTCCATCATTCCTTCTGAAATATATCATACTTCACTTTTAATGCTCACGGCACACTCTTAAATCTTGGGGATACGAATTACTATAAAAACATCTCCTGGCATAGTCTCCAGGGGCTTATTCATTCTGGCTTATCCACCCTAATGTAGACTACAGCCATAATTCAGAATGAGCCGAGAGTAGGTTAGCCAAGTCCATCCTGTCTGATCCTTCCTCCATGCATGACATTCACCAGCTTAACCAACTGCAAGACCGTCATTTCAGGGCAGCACAAAGTGGGGTGGCCACTAGAAAACCGCACAATGCAGTGCGGGTGACCATTTGGTAGAGGAGAGAGAGTGCTGGATTTGGAGTCAGAAGACTTGGCTCTCTCTGCTCTCTCTCAACCTTAGATATGCGATCCTGGGCAAACCCTTTAACCTCTCAGAACCTCAATTTTCTCATCTCTAAAGTGGGGAAAATGTCAATAGTGCTGCTAACAGGAGAGTGGTTCTAGGGAAAGTGCCTTGGAAGCTTTGAAGCATTATATAGATGGGGGTTATTATTATAATTAGTGTAAATAATAGCTAATTGTTAAGATCAGTTGGTGGGAAAATCTAGTCTAATCCCAGGTGAGGTTGATGCCTAAATTCTGTGCCCAATAGCATTCAACCATGGAATATAGTGCTGCTAAAATAATGCTCTTGGGTCTAGAAGGATGGATCACCCTACCAAGAAGCAGGAAGTTTGTGGAAGTAGCAAAAGGCTGGAGATATTTCCTCAGCTGGGTGGATGAGGCAGAGTGGGGGAAGGTGGATGAGAAGAGAGCTTCAAGAGCCTGTCACTGGCCCTTGAGACAGAGAGGCCAGATTTGAACTCAGGAAGATGAGACTGCCTCACTCCAGGATTGGAACTCCATCCGCTGCACCACCTCGCTGCCCCATAGGTGTGGGTATACACGCACGTACAGTCTTTAAAACCTCTGTTTTATATTTCCGACCACCTCAAATATGGGACAAGCTTTAGTTCATCCTTCAGAAGGTAAAACATAAGTGGCTCATGTATCCCTACCCTGCTTTGCTCTGTCTTTTGGACCCTGCTTGCTATTGGTTGGAGTTTCTGTGATTGGGAATCTGGTAGGACAAATGTGAGCCTCTGAAAGTGAATAGATTCAGGGAAAATCTTTCTGTATATTTTCTTTAGCCTGAAGACTAACCTTGGGCTAATGTCCATAAATAGACAATAGGATAAGACAATGTATTTTTGATGTTCTGGTCTCAGACTCCTTTACACTCATAACAATTAATGAAGACCCCAGAGAGCTTTTGTTTATATGACATACATTAGAAATGAAACCATCTTCTCATCATTATGAAGGTAATATCTACCCTAAAAAGAAAGTATTTACCTTGGAGACTCACTCAAAAGATCCCCGGAGGAGTCAGCCTTTCCTGAGTGGCCCCTTCCTTCAGCCAGGAAATTCCCAGGACCCCGAGTCTGTTTCTGGGGTGTAGCCCCCAGTCTGCTTTTCTCTCACTAACACCCCCTTCTCTGCGCCCGCTAGAGCAGCAGCAGTGAGATGTCAATTGGATAACCTACCAGGAAACTTTGGTATCAAGATGGAGACTCGGTTAACTCAATGAAGCTAAGAACAAGTGATTTTATCCCCTTTTCAAAGCACTAACTTTATTAAAAAAGACATCAGTGCCAGAACAAAGTCTTCATCAGTGGACAAGAATTCTTCTACTGCCATATTGGACTTCACATGTAGACCCAGGGCAAGGGTGTCCCAGATGTCTGCTTTCTACCTGTATATCATAGCATGAAACTGAAATTGAGTTGCTTTTATCACATCTACACAAATCTAGTTTGGAAAATCCTACAATGCAGGAATTGTCTTTCATCCTCTTGGCTTAATCTATTCCTTATCTTTGATTAGAAATCCAAAGTTTCTGATCGTAGCATCATAAATATAGAGATGGAAGAAACCTGAAAGGCTATCCAGTTGGCCTCATGCTCTTTTTACAGATGGGGAAACTAAGCGTGAGTGTTAATCTGTGAAGTGCCTTTGATATCATTCAGGACTTTTGAAAATTTCCATCTTAAATAACTCTTAAATAAAAAAACTCTTAAAAAAAACTCTTAAATAATTAAATAAATAATAAAGTTTTCAGGAGTTTTAACCAGGATGATTCCAGGTCTTAATCTCTGTTCCAGCAAGTTTTCATTTGTGAGGACTTCATTATGATCTAATTAATCTTCTCAAATAAATCCTCAGTATATCCCATAAATCCAGCAGCTTCAACATTCATTTTCAGGAAAGGAGTCAGTGTGTTTATTAATTTGATCTTTAGGATTGTATGAATGATATGAAAAGAAACTGAATTTCCATATTCTCAGTTACTTAATTGATGATAGGAGACTGTCTCTGACTATTTTAAGGGGTTTAGTGACAGATGATAGTTCTGTCCTTGACTATGATTGACATTTACAGCAGGTTAATGACTGAATAATAAATATGTACAGGAGAGCCACCAGTGGATTGAGAGCTGAAGGATAAAGTAATCTTCAAGTTCTTATCTGGTTTATCCCTTTCATCTGAATTTATTTGTTAAGGTCATCGTTTAGTAGTAAAACTTTACTTTTATCTTTAGCCAATCAATCTGGAAAGAGAATTAAAGATAAATTTAGGATGGGTGCATTTGGTTTAATTTAATTTAATTTAAGTGGGTACATTGCTTTCAAAGTGAAATGACTTAGTATGTCTGGAATGAACCTGGTTTGGTGGAAAGGATTTAAATCAAAGGATCTAAGTTCAGATCTGGCCTTTGATATTTATTCACTGTATGACCTTGGTCAAGTCACTCAGTCTCCTTTGGCCGCTGTCTTCTTATCTGTTAAATGAGAAGGCTGGACTAGCTGGCCAGTTAGGTCCCTTCTGGCTCTAGAGCTGAGACAAGTTTGTTCAGCTCTGCTTCACTTAAATCCACCTCACATGCAAGTCAAGACATTACCCCATTATTTCACTGGTCCTCTTCAAAAACCGAGGATGGACATATTTACCCATAACTACACCGGGTGGCTCTCCATTTGGATGTGAACATCCTCGGGACAGCCCTGGTTTTGTTTTTCCCTTTGTATCCTCGGCACTTAGTACGGAGTCTGACAAAGAGCAAGTGAACCCCATACCAACAATAACAATTTATCCCTAGTAACTCTAGTACTTAGGTGGGATTTTAAGTTTTGTGAAGCACCTTCTGTATGTTATCTCAGTTGAGCTCCTCAACAGCCCTGGAGGAGGCAGACACTTATCTCGGAGATAATGAGAGGTGGGTAATTATCCCCATTTCATAGAGGACAGTGAGGCTGAGAAGAATGTTTCAGAATTGATAGATTGATGGATAAGCCTATGAGCCTTTGACTTCAAGATAGCTCTTTGATAATAGGGACACCTCAAAACTGCACGGAGGCATACACGTACCCATCAACTATGCACCCAGAAATGTCTATTTGGAATTTATACTTGAAGATCTAGTTTTGCTTCAACCCTTTGCAATCACTTATCATGTGTACATCATTTACAGGCTTATCAGCTGCCTTTCTCAGAGGGCAAGAACTCAGGTCTGCGTGGCTCTGTAGCATGCCTACTGCAATTCTGCATCCAAATGGGCACTTAATAAATAGCTTTTTGAGGAGGATGATAATGATCTGCTTTAGTAGTTAGTCATTATGTTTATTAAATGTTTATATGGGAAGGAGGGGCCCTTGCAGCTGTGGAGGGGGTTGTGCTATGCCAAGAAGGGCATCTTGCCTGTCCTGACACAGTGTAGATGTCCCGGGGCAACGCTGGTTGCAGCCTGGGATGGTGGCGGCAGCCCCCTGCTACAGAATCTTGGGGTTCCACATCAGGGACAATGGGGGCAGTTCTATCCTCCCCCTGTCCCCCAGTCCTCTCGCTCTTTGCCTTTGGTGTCCCAAGCAAATTGGATAGAATTCCAGATAGAATGAAGCAGCATGACTGCAGAGAGCTTCCATGATTATCATTTGAATGGTGAAGCATTTTTCAATGTCAGCCATTCTTGCTGCTGTCATTTTTCATGCCTTACCTCATTTATCATTAGACTCATTTCAGTTAGCAATGGTCAGAGGAGCTGGGAATCTAATGAACAGCTGGAACTGAGTTGTTGGCACTGGATGGAAGCCAGGTTCAAAATATCCCGTGCTCTTGTTTATGGTTTGCAGTTTCTGCCAAAACATTCTCTTTTTGTTTTTGCTCTTTTGAAAGAAAAATGGATTTGATGCCCAACCCCTTTTGTAGGTCAGTGAACTCCTTCCCATTCTAAGTGATGCATTATGGAATATTAGCATTTATTAACATTCCGAAGTCCATATAAAAAGGAAAGCTCTGCCCAATTGTCTCCCTCTCTTTTGCCCAGCACTATTTATAGTCACTTTGAACAGAGACAGTGCTGAGGTTTGCCTCAAGTATTTGCATAAATATAGAGCTCATTTAATTATTTCATAACAAGCTGGTAATCTCCCCAGCACTCTCACCGAGGTCCCCCATTATTCTGCACTTACCTCACAATTTTTGTGATGTGGTTCATTAAGCAAGAACCATTCCAGCCCGTGGTCCAGAGCCAGATGTTGCTGCTGCTGCAGCTGACCTGTCAGAACACAAGACACTGTGACTATTTGGAAAAGATAATTTCTATAGACAGGGTAATTATGATAAATAATACTTTGGACTGCTGCAAAGTCAGAAGAACGTAATTGATTGATAGTGGAAGTGGAGAAGAAGTGGGACATGGGGAAGAAATAGTAAATCTTTAACAAGATGGCAAGATGCTGCCCTTTCTGGCATCTGGTGGATGAGACTTGGTCAAGGGGAATTGAGAGAGAATGGAAGATTTAACTGAGTCAATGCTCCTCAGAGAATAGAAGATCTCATTTTGGGTCACTTTCTACCTATATCATGGGAGGGATGGACTGGAGAGATAAAATACAGATAAAATTAAAAAAAAATCCCAGGGGCTAGGAATGTGAATGGGGAGTGGAGGGATGAGAAACTAAACAGAAAAAATCATTAGGGGAGAAAAATTGGTATATAGCGGAAGGAGTTATGGATTTGGGCCATGGTTCTGATTCTGCTGAAGGCTGTGTGGCCTTGGATAAGTCAGACTCTCTGAATCTCTAGCTTCCTTTTCTTCTTAAAAAAACAAAACAAAACAAAACTCTTATCTTGTCTTAGAATCAATACTGTGTATGGCTTCAAGGCAGAAGGTCCATTCAATGAGGGTTAAGTGACTAACTCAGAGCTGCACAACACAGGGTAGGAAGAATCTGAATCTAAATTTGAACCCAGGACCTCTCCTCTCTAAACCCGGCACTCAATCCACTGAGCCACCTAACTGCTCCCTGAATCACTATCCTTTTAACTGTAAAGAAAGCTGAATTAAACTAGATAAGAATTATTAACTAGAAGGAACCTTAGAAGCCATCTCATCTAAACCTCCTTAATTTATAGATGAGGAAAATGAGGTACTATGTAAATGATTTGCTCCCGATTTTGCCACCAAGCAATTAGTGAGTGGCAGAGTCAGAATTAGAATACAGGCTTCTTGATTCCTAGTCTAGTCCTTTGTCCTCTTACCATACTCCTCCTTTAGTGAGTTTTAAAAATGTTGCCTCTAATACCTCTTTTCCTCTCTCCCTCTCTTTTCTCTCTTTCCTGTGTTCTTTTAAAATTCTGTGTTGCTGTTCTATTCTCTGTAGCTGTGATGAAGAGGTAAACGACCCTCGTGATATTCCTTCTTCTCTGAGGAGTCTGGTCCTTTCTATTCCCTTTATTCCTCCCACCTTGATCTCTTCTCCCTGCCACAGGCAGAGTTGGAATTAGAGCCCAATCCTTACAATTCCTAAACCAGAGTCTTTTCCCACCATACTCCTGTCATGCCAAGCTGGTTTGTCAATTGGAAGGTTCCTTCCAGTTTACGATGATGTGTTTATTGGGGAGGGAAAGTTACAGGGTCGAATGCAGTGGGAAGAACATCTGTCTTAGGGTTTGGAAGAACTAGGTTTGGGTCCCGACTCTTGTTACTTACTGATACAAACCTGAGAAAGCCCTTCTTCATCCTCCGAGTTTCAGTTTCTTTATCTGTAGAATTAAGATAGTAATTAGTAGTAAAGTAGTAAGAGAGAACTGTAGTATTAAGACAGTAATATTAATACAGCCCACCTTAAAGAGTTTGGTGAGGAATGTGGCTTATAAAATTCTATATGTGTGTATTTGTCACAACTAGTGACTTCATTAGTATAATGTAGGGAATTCCATTTACCAACATAGATGGATGCCTGTTCTAAAATACGCTTTCCCATTAGAGTGTTAGCTTCATGAAGGCAGGGACTGTCTTTTGTCTTTCTTTGTAGCCCCAGTGCCTATTACAGAGGGCTGGAACATATTAGATTTTTAATAAGTGTATATTGACTGACTATCTTTTAAAAAATTTAATTAGTTTGCTACATTAAAATTCCCAAGTATCTTTCCCTCCTCCCTGCACTAGAGAAGACATTTGATAAAAAAAATACACACAAACACACACAGAGATGTATATATATTTTTAGCAAAAATGAATTTTTTTTGGAAAATTTTATTTAATTAATTTAGAATATTTTCCCATGGTTACAAGATTCATGTTCTTTCCTTCCCCCTCCCTCTATACCCCTCCTGTAAATGACATGCAATTCCACTGGGTTTTATATGTGTCATTGATCAAGACCTATTTCCATATTATTGATATTTGCACTAGGATGTCATTTAGAGTCTACATCCCCAATCACATCCCCATCGACCCATGTGATCAAGCAGTTGTTTTTCTTCTGTGTTTCTACTTCCACAGTTCTTTCTTTGGATGTGGATAGTGTTCTTTCTCATAATCCCTCAGAATTGTCCTGGGTCATTACATTGCTGCTAGTAGAGAAGTCCATTACGTTCAATTATACCACAGTGTATTAGTCTCTGTGTACAATGTTTTCCTGGTTCTGCTCCTCTCGCTCTGCATCACTTCCTGGAGGTTGTTCTAGTCTCCATGGAATTCCTCCACTTTATTATTCCTTTGAGCACAATAGTATTCCATCACCAACAGATACCACAATTTGTTCAGTCATTCCCCAATTGAAGGGCATCCCCTCATTTTCCAATTTTTTTTTTGCCACCACAAAGAGTGAAGCTATAAATATTTTTGTCCAGGTCTTTTTCCTTATGATCTCTTTAGAAGTATGTCTTGCTTGTTTCTCTCAGTTCTTCCTCTGGAGGTGAACATACACGAATCATTCTTCAAACAATATTTCTGTTGCTATATATAACATTCTTTTGGTTCTGCTTATTTCACTCATCATAATTTCATATAGGTGTTTCCATGTTTTTAAAAAGTTAACCTGTTCATTTCTTACAGTGTAATAAATTTTGTATGTAATTTTGTTCATTATTTCTTAAAATCTTGCAGATGCTTCCACCACAATCCTATGCCATAACTTGTTTAGTCATTCCCCAAATGATGGGCATCTCCTCAATTTCTAGTTCTTTGCCACCACAAAGAGAGCTATTATAAATATTTTAGAACATTTTCGATTATAACAATTACATATATAACATATAATATGTAGGGGTGCATGGGGTGCTCAGGGAGGGGTAGTATCTCTGGTATGGAGGGCTTGTCGTGCCCTTCTAGGGCAGCTCTCCAGCCTCTGACCCCCACCTGACACCCAGCTCTCACTTGTGGCTCCCAGTAGCTGCTAGCATGCAGCAGTGCCACACCCCAGGCAACGGCTTCGACAGGCCGGCTAAACCTTGTGAGGGTAGCCATCGGGTCGTCGACCCCTGGTGAATCAGGGCTCTGCTCACCCAGCATGTGAAGACTGCTTTGGTGGAACAGGTGGAAGAAACCAATAAGAAGGTTCAACGGCTGAGAGGGCGACGCAGCAAAGCACTGTGGAGTGCTTAGGGCGTGATGGAGCACAAAAGACAACACGGCCATCCAATGCAGCTGAGGAAGTCTCCAGGTGTAACGACTTTTCGTGCCACTGGACCCAGGCTTCCAACGCCGAGAGAGTGGGACTGTCTCTGTGCATCGACTTTTCCACTTAAATCTTCATGCACAGGTGTCTTTGTGCACAAAAATGCACAAAGACAATCGTCATCCTTGGTTCGAGAGACAACCAACATAACAACACATATATATATATATAACATCGTTAAATACTTAGAACATTTAGAACCAGTTCTTTTACATTTTCTTCTGTTTACCCTGGGAAATAGATCAAATAAAGAGCTGCCATGGCCCCTCTGATGTTCCTTAAACTTGAACAGGATCCCATGGGTTTTTTCCCCCCTTTGTTTTGAAGAGAACCAGGGATGTCATGGATGATGTCTTGACTCATGCCTGAATTGGGTTTAAGTGAGGTAGAGTTACACAAAGTAGTCAGCCTCATTTTCTCTTCTAGAGTCATCCAAGTCCAGTGGCAGGAGAACGTCAGAATGATTGCTGATGACCTGGGATGCAGGAGATGACCTTGATGTCTTCAATGTCGGACCAACTTCTAGAGCTTGGCTAGGGTCACACACTGGATATGTGTCAGAAGCAATGCTTGAACCCAGAACTTCCTGACCCCAAGGCCAGCTCTATCCATCAGATCATAGTGTCCCACATCTCACATGTGTTTTGGACTGGATCTGTGATCGCACTGGTGTAGGGAGTTCCCTGGCAAAGAGCCTTCCTCTGCCAATCAAGGTTGGCAAAAGTTCTACAACTTACATTCTTAGAGAGTTGCTTTGCATATGGTGAGCACTTCTTAAAAATGTTTGTTGAATTGAATTGATATCCGGAGATCAAGTCGAAGGTATGCATTTTGCATGACAAAATAGCAAATCCAATATTTCAAGGATTGTCTTGGGAAGGAGGGATTACTTTTTTTTTGGCTGGATGCCAAAGAATAGAACCAGACCTGTTGGGGAGAAGTCAGTGAGATTCATCATCCTTCCTGCCACTTGTAATTAGCTAACAAGCAAATCATCTGAGCAAAAAGGAGCTGATACAATTTTCACTCTCTGCAATGCGCATCTTAGCTTATAATTGGTTTTAGGAAAAGTTTCCTGTGTACTGTTTGTGTCCAAAATCTTCAAGAAGCTTTATGCAAGGGAAACATGAAAACCCAAATACCGGAATGCACACCCATCTTTAAACCAAGGCTATGTGAACTAATCATGGCTAATTGTCAGTGCTAAGTTCTCCCATAGATAAAAAGTCTTGCCTGATTGAGTAAACAAGATATACTAGTCTAGCCTTGTAGATGATTTAGAAAACAGACTAACAAAGTCACATATTTATTATGATGTCATTACTTCAGAAGTTTCTCTGATTTCAGTGGTGGGGAGTATTTTATCCACCAACACAGATCTCAACCCCTCCGCGTTCGAGTGAATTTCATGAGGTGTTTTGGCCAGAAGAGATAATCAGTCTCTTTGTGGCCAGTTCTCTGGTTGTGAGCATCTCTTTAAAATAAAGCTGGTCCTCAGTCTATCTCTGGGCCCATACTTGAAGCCTTTCCAGCATGGTACAACCTATTAGTCTTGTGTTCTTTTGGCATAACCTTCAATTGATCTGCAAACACTTACATAGTATTTATTATGTGCCAAGCATTGAGCTACTGCTTGGTTACAATCAAAAGCAAAACTATGCAGCCATCCTCAAGGAACTTATATTCCGAGTGGGGAGACAACACAGACACATATATAATGAACATCACACAAGGGCATTTTTTAGGGCAAGGGGGTCCACTAACACTTGGGAGAGAGTGTCAAGAAATGCCTTGGGTAGAGGAGTTCTAAGAGGCAGAGATAAGGATAGGAGAAAGTCTAAATAAAGGTACAGACAGAAGGAAACAAGAAAGAAGGACACACACATTTATTACGTTCTTACTACATACCAAGCACTGGGGAGACACATCTAAGCAAAAAAAAAAAAGGGTTTCTACTCTGAAGGACTTTATATTTTAATGGTGAAAATCAACTTACAAAAAGTAGTTTAAAAAAAGGGAGAGGAGGACCAGAGGTGCTCTGAGCCAATCTTGTGGTTTTGAAGTCCAAAAAGTTAGGAACAGAGCCAGGGGCAGAATGGAGGCTCCAAGAGAAACTCAAAATCAGCAATGGGAGAAAGTAAATAGGCCTCAAGGAGGAATATTCCAAAGGAAGCAGAGTAAGTCCAAAAGGTCAGAAAGAGAAATGAGGTTGGGAGATATGGAAAATCATTTTTGGTGAAAAAACCAAAACCCTAGATAATGCTTCAGAGCAGAGTTACAACTGAGGACCATGATTCTCATTAAAAACAGCACTCAAGTTTATTAATTTATTTTTATATTTATATATTTTATAAATAATATTTATATTAATTTATTAAATGTATTAAGTGCTCTGGCACTTAATAACTTCTTGTCATAAGTAAAATTTTTGTTGACAAGGTCCTTAAGTAGAAATAGGGTACCATCGACATTATCCATAGGCTAATGTTTCAAGGATGCTACAGAATAATGGATTTCTGTTTCCTAGCCAGGAATAAGATCTCTGAGCATCCTCCCAACATGGAGATCCTATGGTTCTTCGAAGTCTCATTAAGGGATATTACAGTTCCAAATGGGCAAAAACTTCCTTAAAACTGGAGATCTTCCCATGGAAAGGGTGGTCTTGGAAGATAATGGCGCTAGAAGTTTTGAAGTGGAATTGGCTCACCAGTTGTTGGGAATATTATAGAGAAGATTCATGATTTGGATAGGAGTTGCCCTTCTTGAACCATGAGGCCCCTTCCAGAGCCCGAGATCGTCATTCTGATTGGCTCTAGAATCAAGGAAACTAACGAGCACCAGATTTCCACTGGTGAATAAAGCATTGTGATAACACACATTTGAGCCTCATGCTGAACAAAGCCATAGAAGGTTTTTCAGTCACAGCTGATTAAAAATGGAGAATGTAATAAGATTATTTATGAACAAAAAATGCGGCGGCTTAAAGAGTTGAGTTGCCGGTAACTAAACACATATGCTTACCTAGCTCTTTTAAAAAAAATCACCCATCTCATTCAATATAGGACAATAAAGGATTATGGTTGATCTTTATTTATTAGATGGCTTATGCTAGACCAGGACTGCATGATTTACTTATTTTTAACAGAACATAAATCATTAAAGTTAGGATTACACAACCAACAAAGCTCTAATTTTAGTTTTTGCCCCGTTTGCCTAAGGCTTGCTTGAAATTCAATGTGACAAATATTTATTAAGTACCTACTATGTATAAAGCATTATGGGACACAAAGACAAAATGAAAGATGGTATGAAAGCTGGAGGATTTTATATTCTACTGGAGAATACAAAATGTAAATGGATAAGTAAATGCAAGGCAATTTGAAAATCAAAAACTACTCACCTCTTGAGATGGGGAGAGGGTAGAGTCTATTGACAAAAGGCTTCCTGTAGGAGGTGGTGTCTCAGCTGAATCTGTAGAGTAACTAGGAGTTCTAAAGGCTGAGGGGTGGACTTCCGTGCATTCCTAGGAGGAGTAGGGGGAGATAACATGTTTAAAGGCACTGTAGTGGCAGATGATAATAATAACAAAAATATTTATATATTGATTTAAACTTTATAAAATGCCTAACAAATATAATCCCATATAATCTCATCTCAGCAATCCTGAGAGGTAGATGCTATTATTTACTCCCATTTTACAATGGAGAAACTGAAGTAGCTTAGGGCCACACAGCTAGGAAATGTCTGAGGCTAGATTTGAACTCATACTAATAAAGTCTTCCTAACTCTAGGCTCAATGCTCTGTCCATTGTACCACCTAGCTTTCTGGCACAGAGTAAATTATTTAATACATGTTTATTGCTTATTAAAAGAGAGAAAAGAAAAAAGAAGAGGGAAAACTTTTTATTAATTGTATCAGTAACTTCTCATTCTCTTTGCTGTTTGGACTGAGGCTCAGAGGATCATGGACCCTTTCTTTTTCTGTAGCAGGTGGATTCTCTACAAATACTCCAGGCTCCTGCCCCTGCCCCCCAACGACTCCTGCCCCCATGTCCAGCTCATCTGGGTGAAGAAAGAACTGGTTAGGTTCCTCCCACACTAAAGGGACCCCTCTGAATTCACCCTGCCTTCTCTTTGTTGCACTTTTATGTATTTTCCTGCTTTTCTTTGAATTGCCTTTATTTGTCTCCATCTTATTAGTTGACATTTTCTTTGATGGATGCCTAGGTGGAGGGGAAATTTTAAGAGAGAAAGATCTAGAGGATTCTTTAGATAGACTCTAAATGACTAGTACAGTGATTTGAAAATATGTCATCAATAAAGATATGTTGGATTGAATTAGCTTATTAAGAGGTGTTGCTTTTTTCTCTGTTCAAGCGATGCATCATGAGGGATATAAGAAAATGGGTGGTGGCGAAGCCTTTGGAGGACATTAGTTGAGCAGAGAGTTAAAAGCACCAAGCCTGGATTCAGGACGACCTGAGTTCAAAGCTGGCCTCAGACATTTCCTAGCTGTGTGACCCTCTGGGCAAGTCGCCTAACCCTGCTTGCCTCACTTTCCTCATCTGTAAAGTGAGCTGGTGAAGGAAATGACTAGCTACTGTGGTGTCTTTATCAAGTCAACCCCAAATGGGATCACAGAGAGTAAGACAGGACTGAAATGACCGACCAACATGGTACCGTGTTGGAGGGGTCTTGGACAGCCAAGCTCGTGGTTGTGTACCTGAATTCAATTCTGACTCTGCTACTTTCTGATCTTGAGCAAATAATTTAGCCTCTTGGAACTCAGTTTCCTGATCAGTAAAGTGAGGAGGTTGGACTAGGTGACTTCTAGGTACCTCCTAAGGAAAGGGAATCTGTCTTAATTCCCCCTTTATTCTTTTTTTAATTTTAATTTTAAATTTATTTATTATTTATTTATTATTTATATCCCATAGCTAATGAACAATTCAGTGGTTCACCCTTTATTCTTAAAAATCATTAGACCCACGATGGGGATATGATTGGGGATGTGGGCTCTAAACAATCACCCTGGTGCAATTCTATAAGGAATTCTATAAGGAAATAGGTCTCGATCCATGATACATGTAAAACCCAGTGGAATTGTGCATCAGCTCTGGGGGGGGGGAGGAGAGGGAAAAACATGAATCATGTAACTATGGAAGAATATTCTAAATTGATTAAATAAAATTTTTCAATTAAAAAAATCATTAGACTTACAAAAGATGTTTGACATCTTGAAAACTTGTCCATGTTTGCCAAATCAGTTCTACCATTCTGGAGCAGATACATTGGAAGTCTACTCAAATCTGTTAATAAAAACAAATAAACAGTCAACAAATTCTTTCTGCAATCTGACAAAAATCAAATAAAATTCAAATTATAGTCACTTAAAAAAAACAAACCCTTTACCGTCTGTCTTAGAATCAATACTAAGTATGAATTCTATTGCAGAAGAGTGGTGAAGATGAGGCCATTGGGGTTAAATGACTTGCCCAGGGTCATAAGTGTTTGAGGCCAGATTTGAACCCAAGTCTTCCTGACTCCAGGCCAGGCTCTCTATCCATTGATTCCCCCAACATGTTTCTGTAGTCTTAATAGACTTAGTACTTGATTGATCTTCTTAGGGCTTCTTGAAATTGAGTGATGAGTAAATGACTTAAGGTTTATTGTCTCAAATACTTTACCATATCAAATGATTCTTTAAAAATGGGTCCTTTATCTCAGTTTTCCACAGGTATTTCTAGTGCTCCTTTTGATTTCACCACTGATAGTGTGTGTCACACTGTTATCTGTCTGCAGAACTGAAAGTCACCCAGTTACGGGAGCCCATCCATCCATCCATCCTCCTAGACACCACTTTGGGATGCCGAATGTTTTGGTTACGTCTCCCTGAATGGTGCACCTCTAGAGAATTCTGTGTGTGTGAGCATAGGCTGAATTCCTCCTCAGCAGGGCATTTCCAGGGAAGTCCAGGCGTATTTGTAAAAAGTCTGCTCCAAGGGAAAGCCAATTGGTCCATTAAGCAATGGGGAAGATGTACTTTACTTCTATGCCAACTGGGAGAGTATCATTTATCACTGTTGTCTTTTCCTTTAAACTTTTCTTCTTTATCCCTTTTAAATTCTGATTCAGCTAGTTGGAGGGTCAGTGCAGTAAACCTAATACTTATGATCTTGAGGGCTCTTTCCCCTATATAGTCTGCAGGAGTAGGGGCAGCTAGATAGAGTGCTGGCTCTGGAGTCAAGAAGACTCGTGTCCCTGAGTTCAAATCTGGTGCCAGATACTTCCTAGCTGTGTGACTCTGAACCAGTCACTTAGTCTTGCTTGCCTCAGTTTCCTCATCTGTAAAATGAGCTGGAGAAGGAAATGGCAAAACCATTCCAGTTTCTTTGCCAAGAAAACCCCAAATGAAGTCATGAAGAGTTGGATATGGCTGAAAAATGGCTGAACTGTCTACAGTAGTGGTATCAAAACTCATATAGAAGGGAAAACCAATATACTCTTCTAAGGATCCTGGATGACTTAAAGACTACTTATTAAGGTAAAAAAAATCCTTCCCTTCTGTTTTACAGTCAATACTGTGTATTGGTTCCAAGGCAGAAGAGAGTGGGAAGGGCTAGGCAATAGGGGCTAAGGGACTTGCCCAGGGTCACATAGCTAGGAAGTGTCTGAGGCCAGATTTGAACCCAGGACCCCCTTCTCCCAAGTCACTTAACCCTCCCCTATTTATTAACATCATCGATGTTGCTATTGTATTTTTAATTTATTTTGTTAAGTATTTCTCAATTATATTTAATTTTAATCTAGTGTCTTACTCAGGAGTGTGGGTGACCCTACCACGTGCTTGATCCCTCTGGTGTATTCCACCTAGCACCACAGTGAAGTTCAATACATTTTAATTATGATAATATTGATATCTAGAGCCTGATACCTTAAATTTGGTTCCCTTGTGTAAGATTAAAATTAACATCCAATCACTCCAAGTATTGTATTTTATAAGATTTATTAATCATCACTTGAAATAGAGGAAAGTAATAGCCTGAATAAAGAGCAATTTCCTGGAATGTGAAAGAGAAAGAAGAGCCCCAGAGGGCGGAGTTACAGAGACTTTTATCTTCAAAACATAAGGATGCAACATAAGGAAGAAAGAGGCATGCTGGGAAGAGAAGTCCAAGAGTACAAAATTCTAGTTACACCCTTGGTTCCTTCATCTCCTAAGGCTACTTAATGAAAGGAACATGACTGAGATTGTATGCTATGTTTGCACTTGGAGTACTCCTCTTTCACATAAAGGAAGATCAGAATAAGATCCTCTCTGGGTCCATATTCCCTGGGAATTACAACTCTTGAACCCCTCTTGATGAAGTAACTTCTTTTCTCTAGCGTGGAGGTCACAATTCACAGTTATGGCATTCAATGAAATAGTGTAGGAAGGGGGAAGCTGGGTGGCTCAGTGGATTGAGAGCCAGACCCAGAGACGGGAAGTCCTGGGTTCAAATCTGGCCTCATATACTCCCCAGCTGTGTGACCCTGGGCAAGTCACTTGACCCCCATTCCCTAGCCCTTACCACTCTTCCGTCTTGGAACCAATATGCAATATTGATGGACGGTGAGGATTAAAAAAAATAGTGTAGGAAGAAAAAGTCACAATCTAACATTTCCCCTACCTGGAGGGCACATCATCCCACAAATGTACACCCCATTGATGGGAAGAATGTATACCCATGGGACTAGGCACGAGGACCTCAAACATATAAAGTAACCAGGGCATACGGGGAGAGAAGCAACTCATTCCTTTTATCCTGCAGGACCCCAGATGTTTTCTGATACTGGTCTTGCTCTGCTCTCACTGGATCCGCTCCCCACTCTGTGTGGTGTTGCCACTGGCCTCCTGGCTCCCGTTAGACCTGGCCTTCTAGGCACGTAGTTTCATCTGGCTACTGTCTCTCTGCTCCTGCCTTCTGGACTTCATCCCCTCAGAGAAGCCACACAGCACTGCTGGGGGACAGAGCTGGCCCTCTGCTGCCTTTCCAGGCTTCTTACACCTCCTCCTCATCAGGCACTCTCTGACCTAGTGACACCCACCTTTCCAGCTGTCCTCCAACAAGAAATTTCATCTCTTGGCTCTAGCCATTTTCCCTGGCTGAGGACCAGGTCCTGAACGCTACCTATTAACTTCTACCTTCAATTCCCTCTCCTACAGGAGACCTTTCCCCATTCTTCTTCATTCTAGTGCCTTCCCTCTTTTAATTGTTTCCTATTTATCTTATATATAGCTTGATTTGTATATATGTTTGCCTGTTGTCTCCTCTCCCCATAGACTGTAAGTTGCTTGAGTTTAGGGACTTCCTCCCTCCCTTCCTCTCTCCCTCTCTCTCTCTCTCTCTCTCTCTCTCTCTCTCTCTCTCTCTCTCTCTCTCTCTCTCTCTCTCTCTCTCTCCCTCTCTCCCTCTCTCCCTCTCTCCCTCTCTCCCTTCCTCTCTCTCTCTCTCCCTCCTTCTCTCTCTCCCTCTCTCTCTCTCTCTCTCTCTCTCTCTCTCTCTCTCTCTCTCTCTCTCTCTCTCTCTCTCTCTGTCTCTCTGTCTCTGTCTGCTGTCTGTCTCTCTCTCTGTCTCTCTCTCTCTGTCTCTGTCTCTCTCTCTCTCTCTCTCTCTCTCTCTCTCTCTCTCTCTCTCTCTCTCTCACACACACACACACACACACACAAGTATCTGGCACATTGTAGACATTTAATAAATGTTGTTTGTGGGGCAGCTGGGTGACTCAGTGGATTGAAAACCAGGTCCAGAGACAGGAGGTTCCTGAGTTCAAATGTGACTACTTCCTAGCTGTGTGACCCTGGCCAAGTCACTTAACCCCCATTGCCTAGCCCTTATCACTTTTCTGCCCTGGAACCAATCCAAGACAGAAGGTAAGGGTTTAAAAAAGTGCAGAATGATTGATTGAGGTTAGTACTTCTCTGTAGAAAGGGAGGTCTTTAGTCACAACCATCATACCAACCTAACAAAGCTTAAAAGCATGTCTCCTGGCTAAGATGGTCTTTTCTTTTCAGCTTCCTGCTTGGGCAAAGATCACAGACCTCTGGTACTTAACTGTAGGTATTCCTAGAATACTCTCTGCTTTAGCAAGCAAAAGAATTTGGGCCAGAAGAAAAGGTCCACGTTCTCCATCCAATTAGCCAGAATTCTTGTCTTTATTATGCATGTGTATTTGAAGCAAAATCCTGTTTCTCTGAAGCTTCTGAGGGGATATGGATACATTTTTTCATTTCCTCTCATTATTATACTAGCGTGTAAGTTCCTTAGAGTGCTGGGTATGCTTACATATCCCTGCATTGTAGGTGTTGAATGTTCCGGTGAACAAGTGCATGAAACTCCATTAGAGATTTATACTAGTCAGTCAGACTCTTCTTTGTGAGTTCTAATCTGGCCTCAGACACTTACTAGCTATGTGACCCTGGGCAAATCATTTCACCCTATTTGCCTCAGTTTCCTCATCTGTAAAATGAGCTAGAGAAGGAAATGGAAAACCACTCCAGTATCTTCGACAAGAAAACTTCAAATGGGATCACAAAGAGTCAGACACAATTGAAAATAGTGGAACAGCATCAAAATGGTCCTTTGTTAGTGGTGTTTTTTTTTTTTAAATTAGAACATCAACTGTGACTACTATGTCGAGAAGCAGAAATAATATCACAAAGGGAATACCACCAGACAGCCAGAAGATAGTTTTATGTGCTGGCTTCCACTCTTCCCAGTTGTGTGACTGTAGACAGCCTCTTTGGGCCTCATCTGTAAAATGGAGATAACCAGACTTGTTCTACCTATCCAGGAATGTCCTTTGAGAACCTTCAGATACTGCTGAAATGGGAGGCACCTTTCCAGATCACATCCTCTAACGATAGGCACTCATTCCACCTTTCTGCACAATAGCTTCCACCCTAAAGGGAAAGAGTGAACTGCTTAACCTGGAACTTGGTTTTCCCTGCACTGAAACCACACTCACAGAACCTTCCTCAGTAACGAGGACTAGGACAAGGATTTCTCCTACTCTCACAGGAAAAAATCATGATAATGATCTGATGGAAATAAGTAGAGCCCAGGAGGCAAGGAAAGTGTGGAGGAGGAATTGGGCACCCCTTGAATTCTTCTGCCATAGGGCAGCCACCTGTGTAACTCTAACACCTCTGCTGTTCTTGGGTCTTGCTGTAGTGGAGCTCATGTGCACAGAGATCGGTGGCTTTTAAGGTGGGATGAGGGTCTTAGCTTGAGTCTGAGTGTTGACAGCTGAATGGAGGATTCTTGTTGGAGCCCAGATGGGAACTCATCCAAATGTATAGGCCCTGGAGCTGATATCTCACAACAGGATGTGAGGCCCTCCATATCCCTCATTCACAGAACCAGATTCTTTGAGCCCCTCTTTTTTCTCTGCGTAACTGGGTCGCTCCAAACTCACCCTTTGGATGGTGCCTGCCTGGTTCCAAGAAACCTCTGGAGGCTTTCCAACACTGCTTGTATGACCCCAGGGTTAGGGGAGATAGAGCCTGCCACTTATTGGCCTACCTTTTGATTTAGTATCTAATTACTACAGGAACCTTTTAAATTTTGGAATTTTCTTTACTTTGCTGACTGCCTCTTGGCTGAGCTTGGCTTTCGTCTCCAGACTAGCCTTTAGAGTCCTGATGCTGAGGGGTTGGCAGCAGGAACGAAGGACCACGAGATGCTGATCACCAAGGAGTAAGACCAGAAGGTGTACCCCTTCCTGGGAAAAAATATAAAGGAGTTAATTGAGAAACAAAAAAGAACTGCCAGATAGCAGATATATAACACCTGCTACTTACTTCCACTCATGGAGTGATAGAACAAAAAAAGATATAGTCATCCAATTCAGTAATTACCTATAGAAAGTTGGCTATTGAACAAAGGTTTCATCTTGGCCACTGGAGATTATGTTTGTGTGCAAACACACACACACACACGTCTATTTCCAATGAGAAGTCAGAACAGAAAAGGGCACAACTGATAGACTACACAGCCAAAAGTTTTCTTTTTCCACTTAGATCCCACCTAGTGTAGGAGTGGCTCACAAGCCTTCTCTGGGTGGATCCCCAGAACTTTCTTGTATGCATGTGATCTCATTGCTCTCTAGTGGCTAAATTCTCTTTCACAAAAAACCACAAAAGATATTGGTATTTGCCTTGACAACTGCTGAGAGCCATCAGGTCATGACGCCTTGACAGAGTCACGTGTGGTAGCTGAGGAGACCACAGAGTGGTCCGTAGCGAGCTGTGACTGCCCACTCTATCCCCCTTTACATGACCTCTTTCATCAAGGCCCCTTACCTATGAATTGACATGATTATTATTCCCCCAGTCTCAAAAGAAATAATGCAAGAGCAAAACACCTGTACCCAAAACATCACCAAAAGATCAGACCCTCAAACCCAATCCCAAAAAGACTATCATGGGTTAACTTTTATTTAGATAAATAATTCCCAGGAGAACTGCAGCTACAGGCTAAGCCCAAAACTTTCTCATGAAGCCAGCACACAAATCAATCATAGAGACTCATACAATAAGTACAAGTACATCAAGCTTCAATATGCCTCAGTGACTGGACTTCACAAACCAGTAACTTGCCAGTGGGAAACTCCCTAGTAGGAACCCTGAGAAATGACCAGTCTAATACTAAATTTGAATTGTGTTCCCAGTACCCCTCAACCTCAATGATATGATTGTTGAATTGTCTCTTAAGAACTGCTGATCAATTATTCCATTTTATTAAAAACAATAAGTAATTTTCCTTGATTGCAAGCTTAAAACTTCTCACAGGGTAATGAGAAAATTAAGCCACCTGTGACGAAATAATTTATCTTGTATGCTGTCTGTAATCAAAATATAAGAATATAGAATGTTAATCAAATGCTTTGTTAAAAATTAATGTATCACTTTTCCAATTATCTCTCTTAGAACATGTGTGTTAGGTAATATGTCTGCATGCCAAGAAAATGGGTGTAAAAATAAATCCCAGGCCTGGGAATGGCGGAGAAGCTGTCAGATGCAAAGCAGTCCCAGGGCTGTAATGATTAAGCTGTCTTCCATTTATTATTTATTTTGGCTTATGCCATCGGGAACCCTGGAGTCCCAAGTGAGGCTGGATCCTGACTGCGGCAGACACCCAAATAAAAATACTTCTTTATTGTAAGAAGTAGCTAATAAATTTGGGTGCAAACAATTCCATTCTTATTAATAGCACAGGACCATCATGGAATCAGTGTAGAAATGGGAGGGACCATTTGCAAAAATGACACAAGGTAATCTTTTTTTTTTTTTTTAACCCTTATCTTCTGTCTTAGAATCAATACTAAGTATTGGCTCCAAGATAGAAGAGTAGTATGGGCTAGGCAACTGGAGTTAAGTGACTTGCCCAGTGTGACAGAACTAGGAAGGATCTAAGGCCAGTTTTGAACCCAGGACCCCCCCCTCCCCCGCCATCTTTAAGCATGACTCTCAATCCACTGGTGGAAGGCAGATGGAAGAGGGAATATCCAATGACTTAAAAAAAAAAGAACAACCTTACTTTCCATCTTAGGACGAATAATAAGTATTGGTTCCAAGGCAGAAGAGTGGTAAAGACTAGTCAATCAGAGTGAAGTGACTTGTCTAGGAATACAGAGCTAGAAAGTATCTATGATCAGATTTGAACCCAGGACCTCCCATCTCTAAACCTGACTTTCTATCCACTGGTAGAAGTGGGGACATTCAATATGTATAATTAAAATAAACCCCTTACTTTCCATTTTAGAATCAATACTAAGTATTGGTTCCAAGTCAGAAGAATGTTCAGAGCTAGGAAACTGTGGTTAAGTGACTTGTCTAGGGCCACAGAGCTAGAAAGTGAACTGAGGGCCTCTCATCTCTAGGCATGGCTCTCAATCCACTGACTTCCCAAGTTGTTCCAGAAGTTCCATTCTTATGAATAGTACTGGGCTGTTGTGAAATTTATGTAGAAATGGGAGAGACCATTCACAGATAGGATAGAAGGAAATCTAGATCACAGGTGTCAAACTCCTGGCCTTCAGCCATTTGAGAGGGCTGGCAACATTTTTACGTGTAGCCAGATATAAATTGTAATTGGAAAATATTTAACAAAATTAATAAAAATACAATAAAACATTAATTTGTGGTTTCCTAAGTCAATATATTTCAGCCAGAATTTTTATTTGAATATCCTGAAGGAATGAAGAATAAGGTAAGCAGAACCAGGAGAATAATTTGTATTAGGACAGCAACATTGTGAAGATAAACAGCTTTGAAAGACTTTAGAACTCTGATCAATATGCAGTGACCAAACACGTCTCTAGAGAAGCTATGATGAAGTGTGTCATCCACCTTCTAAAGAAACAAGTGATGGAATCAAGTATGGAATGAGACAAACATTTGTCGACACATTACATGGATTCATTGGACTATACTTGTTTGATACAAGGTTTTGTTTTCTCTTTCCATTTTTTTTAAGCCCTTGCCTTCTGACACAGAATCAATACAGTATTGATTCTAAGGCAGGAGCGCAATAATGGCTAGCAATGAGGGTCACACACAAAGGAGGATGCGTAGATGTACACACATATAAATGTGTTGTTTGTGTGGGTGCCTGTGAAATGGAAATAGACAGGGAGCAAAATTACTAGAGATGGCTCTAGAGCTGATTAACTTGAAGATAACCTAACTTAAAATTCCTCGTTTCACAAATGAGGAAACCAAGATCCAGAGAAGTGACTTGACTTGCTTGGCAATGACTAAACAGCAAAGCCAACATTCAAACTCATGTTCTCTGACTTGAAACCTTACAGGTTTTTTTTCTTCATTGCACCATGAAGCTTCCCCAAGAAAACAAGTCTTTGGGGGTTTAAAAGTGTCATCCATGTGTTCATATAGCCCATAAGAGAGCATTTGAACCTATTTACCACTTGACATTATAAATAATAAATATATATGTTTATATATACACACTTGCAGTGGGGCACTTCAGCGAATGAAATACTAAACATGTCCTTTCTAGACTGTAGAGATAGGGACTCAACCTGAGATTTCTCTGGCATAAGGAATTCCTGGATAAAGAAACTGCATAGTTAGAAATTCTTGAACCCCTAAAACATAAAAAACGACCTTTCCCCAACTTCCTTTTAATCTCTCCTGTGTATCCATGTTTGAATGATTATGTGATGGTATTTAAGTTTGCTGTGACTCCTCCCACACTCTCTTGGACCTGAAACTGAGCTGAATTCAGGCAGTTCTTTTGCTTTAGTTATTATTAATGCAACTTTATAAAATATGATAGTTATTGATTATTCATTTTGATCTTTACAAAACTTACCTACCAATGCCTATCCTCACTGGCATTTTTCTCCAATCTGTTATCTTAGAGAGTTGTCCAACACATTGAGAGGGTCAGTAACTTGTCCAGAATCTTAAAGCCAGTGTTAGTTAGTAGAACTCAAACCCTAGCCTCCTTCGTTCTGAGACTGGTTATTCGCTATGCAACTCTACTTTACTGACAGAGCATAATACGATAAAAACAATAATCAATATAAAGAGCACAAACCAAAGCTACATACCTAAATAGTGACTTAAAAATGACATCCTGAATAATGAGTCAAAGAACAAATCATATAAATAATTCATAACTCTGTGAAAGAGAAGGAGAATGAAGAGATAACATAACAAAATATCTGGGATGTAGCTAAATCAATCCTCAGAGGACAAATTATGACTCTGAGAAAATATATTAACAAAAGAGAAAAGGAGATTAACGAACCATAAATGTAATTAAAAATTAGAAAATTAGCAAATAACCCCAAATACACACAAAAGAGAAAATCTTGAAAATTAGAGAAAAAATGGATTATTGGAAAACAAAAAGCCTATAGAGTTAATAAACAAAACTACACTAAAAAAACCCCTCAACAAACCTAATAAATAAATAAATAATAAATGAAACAAAAAACTGAGTAATAGCGGCAGGTAGATAGAATGGTATATGGAATGCCAGGCTTTGTAGTCAGGAGGACCTGAGTTCAAATTTGCCTTCAGTTACTTCCTAGCCACGTGACCCTTGTATTAGTGGAGGACTTGAAGGAGGAACCAAAGTTGTTGAACTCTTGGGGATTGAGTATAAAGTGACACTTCCTTCCTTCCTCCCTTTCCCCCAAGTTGAGCTGTTGACCAATGGAGTCAGTCTGACTAGAATAAAAGGGTAAGTAAGATTTTTCTCTCAGCCTCCTTCTTGAAATGATGGTTTTGAAGTTCCCCTCCTAACACATTGAATTTAATTTAAGTTTCTATTAAGATGTCTATTTTATTTAGGTATAAAGGGTTGAAGGGTAATGAAGGAAAGGGGGGAAAGGAAATCCCTAGCTATTTTCCCTATACAGATCTTGAGGGTTTGAACCAGGGAATCTTTTTTAGAAATAAGCTCTGGGTTCCACTAAGAGAAAAAGAGAGTCTTTATTCTAAAGATTGTCACCAGTTGAGAGATAAGATATTCTGCTGCTCAGGTAAAAGGATTGAGAGATTTGTGTATCTTCCCAGCCAAGGGTAGTTCCCTCCTTCTCAGCTCAAGGAGCCCAAGACAAGAAGTCCTGGTTTTCTCCCCAACTGACTTTTGAGCTTGGCTGGAAAATTCCATACCATCCCCTGATGTCAACTGGGGTTCCATCTGCTCTTCTTCTGAGACATTTCTTCAAAATTCAATTTTTTCATTGCTTCTGGTCATTCCCACTTATACACCCTGGGCAAGTCACTTATTCACAATTGCCTAGCCCTTCCCACTCTTCAGTCTTAGAATTGCTGCTAAGACAGAAGATAAGGGTTTTTTTTTAATGAAAAGAGTAATAAAACAATATGCTTTTAAATAACTTGATAAAAAAAAGAAGAGTAGGTATAGTCAAATTACCAACATTTAAAATGAAACAGATGAAATTTCAACAAAGAAGGAATTAAAAATAATATCATGATCTATATTACATAATTCCATGCCAGCAAAGCTTAAAATTTACAAGACATGGAGAATTATCTATACAAATTTAAAATATGCAAATTAATAGAACATTCATCTCAAACAATCCAATTTCAGAAAAGGAAATTAAGCTAGCTTTAAAGGAACTACCAAGGAGGGAAAAACTCTAGTCCTGATAGATTCACAATTGTCTTTTGTAGGAGATCTTAGTCATTAATCAACTTTATAATCAACAATTTCTTCCTTTTAGTAAAGCAGTACTTCTCAAAAGCATGACTTATTGGCCAATCAGATGCCTCTAAAATCATCCTGGTTTATTTTTTTTTTAGTAGTTGTGGGGACAAATGTATTTTAAAAAATCATCCAAAAATACTTGTTTTTGTTGTTAAAAGTATTTATTTCATTGTAGATGTGAATCTATACTTAAATCTGCAAAATGAATAGGCATATAATAATAAGAATATGATGACCTTAAAATGCAGGATTGTCATTTTAATCCCCCCCTCCCCCAAGGTTGATTGCTTTCTTTACAGTGGACAACAGGCTGCACTGTTATGGATGGGACAGAGTCCTTGGTCTGTTCAAGGCTGTCCTGTCACTTAGCTCTGCACAAGGTAGCCAAATCATATTGGAACAATCTCCAGGAGCTGAGAGAAGACTGTTTCTGGCTTGACTTCACTAGAACTGCTCCAAGAAGCTCTAAGAACTGCTCTAAGTTTGGATCCTTGAGGGAATCTTAGACATTTAAATCTTATTCACTTTTCCTTATAGTTTGCATTGTGGTTTATTTCTTTAATCTCTCGTATCATTTTGAAAATTTTTTAAAAAATCATAGTATTTGAAATTTTATCAACAAGGGCACTACAAGTCACTTTCCTGAATCTGTTCAATAAAAAGGAGCAGGAATATCAAACTTATGTTACCCCAGGGATATGCCCTCCACCTAACATCAAAGGGTGCTTTGGGGTTAAAGTAAGCTCTGTGTAGCTCACAGAGAGGGGCCATCTCTGTGTTCTAGGTTATTCTTTTAATGGATTATTATCCTTGAACCCATTGGAAGGAAACTGCCCTATACTTTTTTTCTGAGTCTTTCACTGGAGCATTTGCACAATTGTTTGCAGAGCTTTTTTCATGACTCTGGAAAGAAAAGAATAAAAGCAAATATATTCAAATACCACTGCATGTATTGGGCAAAGACAGCTCATCTCAGACAGAGAAATCCAAAGTCTTTGGGCAACCCCCCGATACAGTTTATATACTCAGATCCAAATCTTCCTATTATTTCTAGGTAAGCTCTGGAAAAATCCAGAAGTTAAAAAAAATCTAGTCCAGGACATCACACAAATATAGATTTTAGAGTTAGAAGAGGTCTTACAAGTCATCTAGTCCAGTCACCTCATTTTACAGATGAGGTCAGTGAGTCTTGGATATTCAGTAGAATCCAGATATTGCCTGGAACATGGTATTACATCTGTTCATGAAGGCTTCTCTTACATTCAACTTCAATTGTCATCATGACAAATAGCAGTAGGACCACAAACCCATTTCTTCTCTGCCAATAGCCATTTTTTTTCTGCAGGCTCTTCCTGCCTATGGAAATCCCTGCCTACACTGGCATTGTCTCTTCTACATTAGTTGTGCGTCATCATTTTCTCCCACAGATGAGGAGGTGGAAACTTCAGGGGAGTGAGAGAAGTTACATCTAAATGGAAAAAAGGTCCATTGTATTTTTATCTATGAGTTTTTTAAAATTTAATGAATATTTTAGCATTTTGAAATACAAGAAGAAGTCACAGACACTGCTCATTGTACTTCTCTGCTTTGGTGGGGCTATGATTTTTATCATAGTTCAGATCTGAACCCATTCAGCCATACCTTTCTATGCTGTGTGATTCTTGCCTGTGTCCTTCTATAAATCAGCCTCACAGGGATTCAGCAAATATGGCGGGGCTGTCTTCTGTAGGTACCAATAACCATCTGTTATCCTTCATTTTGTTATGTGGCCAACTTGTATAATTTTCCAGTCATATATCTCTTGTGATATCTTTTAGACCACTCAAAGTACATAATTTTTCAGTGGTGATATCTTAAAATTTATGTCTATATGCCATATATCTCTTCACTGATTGCTGTATAACCCATATTCTTGATTTCTGTGTCGTGGAAATAATTTTAGCATTTTAAAAACAGATTTTGTTTTATGGTGAAACTTAGGGGTTAATGAATATGATCAATAATTTCCTAAATGCAATCTAGTCCAGCCATTTCCTCTTCTTAAATTTGGGGCCCAGATAACTATCTATATATGGCATTTCTCCAAGATATATGTGCTGGTGGATCATTAGTATCATGTACTGTCATATTAATGAGTTTGGACAAAAGGCACTATTTGTCCCCATAGTCTTTCCTGTGTGTAGATAATGGGTTTGAACTCTCTTAGATGATTAGGGAACTCACTTAGGAGACTTTCTAGTGCAAAGATCTGGAAGGAACCAGCAGAAGTTGTCTGCAAAGAAGAGTATTTGGAGAATCTCTCCATCTCTAGGGCATTCTTTTTCCATTGGAACTATATTGGATTTTCTCTATGATACTAACTAACACTTCTGGTGAGCACGTTCCCCTGTTTTATTCCTCACTTTCCATGAATAATTAGAGGAATTGTCAAAATTATTTATGTTGGTGTCTATATATATATATCAAGAAATTTTGAATAATTATGACAGATGGGGGAAGGACATATCTTATTAGAGGAGATCCTCTCAGGCCATATTTTACTGAATTAAAAGTCAGCAAACAGAACAATAGAGTCTTATATGCTTAGCATCTAACAATTAATTATGTCACTTGTTAAGCTAAGGTCTGCTATGAAATATTTACAGAAGCTAAACTGTTCCTCCTCATAGTTTCATCAAGGATATCCTTGATGGTTCTGTGGATTATTCCAATAAAGATTTTGTAGAGATGATAAAGTAGGCATGGGAAGCAGTAGTTATTGATATTCTCTTCATGACTTTATTATTTGGGGAGCAATAATGTCCATGATTATTTCTAGTTGGGACTGTCTTATCTTTATATTTTGGGAATGTCTATGCCACAGAGATAGAGAGGAGAAATCTCATCTGGAAGCCAGGGAGATAAGGATTGAAGTCCTACATCAGCCATATGCTAGCTATGTGACCCTTATTGTGCTGGTTCAGTCATGTCTGACTCTTCGTGACCTCATTTGGAGTTTTCTTGACAATGACACTGGAGTGGTTTGCCATTTCCTTCTCCAGCTCTTTTTCCAGAAGAGGTAACTGAGGCAAACTTGGTGTGTCTGAGGCTGGATTTGAACTCATAAAGATGATTTGTCCTATTGCAAGCCCAGTGCCTTATCCACTGTGCCACCTAGCTGTCCTACATGACCCTAGAAAAGTTTCCTAATGCTTTAGCAGGTTCCCTAAGACTTAATGCTGGCCTCTGCCATCTATGATCTGATTAATGTGAATAATGAATATTTTCAAGTGGTTCCACATATTGAAATTCACACTATTCAAAGGTACAATTATGTAAATTGTTTATAATTATGTATATAAATGGTATGCAAATTGTAAATGTATGATAATTGGATCCAGCCCAATGGAAATATTCTTTGTGAATTCAAATAATGCTATTAATTTGTGGGATTTATTATTTGTACTAACTAATACACAGCTATTGGGAGTGAAAGTTTCCCCATTCAGGGAGTACCCTATGGAAACATGGGTCTGGTCCTTAGGCTCAATGCTATTAAAATAGTGCAAAAGGCCAGGTCCATAGGGTGAGGTATAATGTAAAGTATATTGATTTTACTGACCTATACCTTTTTTTCAGGGTGGTTGAGGGGCAAGGAGGATGAAAAGACATGGGGTAGTGAGGAGGTAGGGCAGGTGGGCTAATTATAAATTTGCTGGGGATTGTGCTTTTCTGAAAACTTGACTTAAAAGGATTCTGTAAAGGATGCAAAAACCTCCCTTTATCTAATAATCTGGAGGTTTGCTCCTCTTGGAAAAACCCAAAACGTTTTTGGATTTCATTAACAATATTTTCTCTCTCCCACCTTATCTCCCTCTTACTGAACAAAAGATAAAGAAAACCCTGTGTTATATAATAGTTACATATATACAGTTAAGCAAAGAAAATTCCCACATCGGTATATTCAAGGATGTATGTCTCATTCTACAATTTGAGTCTATTACCTCTATTTAGGACATGGATAGCCATTGTGGTCATTGTGTATCAGAGCTCTCAAGTCTTTCAAAGTGGTTTCATTTTAAAGTATTATTATTGTATAGAAGCTATTCTTCTGACTGTTCACGCCACTCTATACCAGTTCCTCTTGAAAGCCATCTATTTTGTCATTTCTTGTGGCATAATAATATTCCCATTATACTGATTTTTACGATTTTTTTGTTATTCCTCAATAGATCGTCACCCCCTTTAATTTTCAGTTCTTTTTGCCATTACCAAAAGATTGACTCTAAATAATTGTGTACATATGAGCCCCTTTTTTCTTTGGTTCCTTAGGAGGTATAAGCCCAGTTAGTGAGGTTACAAGGATAAAGAATATCACCAGTTTGATACCTTTCTGGACATAATTCCAAATTTGCTTTTTAGTAGTCAGATCAATTCATAGTTCCATCAACAGTGCGTTATTGTGCCCATTTTCCTTCAGCCTCCTAACAACTGTCATTTTGTTTTGTGTCATCCTTGCTAATCTGATGAGAAAACTCAGATTGCTTTAATTTGCATTTCTCTAATTAATAGTAATTTGGAGCATTTTTCACATTTATTGATAGCTTGGATTCCTTCTGTCTTTGGCTATTTGTGATCTGAAATTGACTAAAGTCTGGAGTGTTTCTAACCCAGGATTTACTCATATTGTAGAGGGTGTGCCCAATACACATTAAGGGCGAATTGAGGGGCTAAGTGCTGGGATACATGATACGAACTGACGATGGAATCTCATTCTCTGAAGGGAAGGTCTTTAAAAATAGATGCTCATTTCTCTGGTACAATTTATATTTGTCTTTTCCCCGAGGTCAGGGAAATAGTTTTAGATGATCAGGACCCTGTAAGAAATGTGTCAAAAAGGGGGGGAAACAGCGTCTAGAGCCCAGAAAAAAGCTGAGGTTTTCAAAAAACATATAAGGATGATACAAAACGCTTTAAAATATATACTCAGAACAAGGAGAGAGCCCTGCCTTGAGGGGCACAGGCATGGTGGGATGCTCACAGGGCATGCCAGAGGCAGAGAGGAGGCAGAAGAATGCTTCCTGAATTGAACTGAATCAAGAGAGAAAGTAGGAGAGTCAGTTTCTAGTTGGCTTCCAACCTTCTCTGCCAATTAATATGGTTCTCCTACTGCATGCTTCATCAAATTATCTGAGAGGAAATTAAAGACTGAGGTATTTGATTAAAAAAACACACCCACAGAAAAAAACATCTAACTATTTTATAGAAGCTTAAGTCTCCAAGCCCAGGCAAATTATAGCCCAGGGTACTAGAAAAAGGGGCAGATATGATTTCTGAAGAACTGATGCTAATCTCTGAAGAACTGGATTAGTGCTGCAGGACTACAGATAGGTAATTATAATAATTTTCAAAAAAGGGGGAAAGGTGGGTTCTAGATCGATGAATAAATGAATAAATTTTAAAAAGTTGTGGTAAGATGTTAATCCAAGGGTCCCTGGGAGTACTTAGAAAAGAAGATGAGATGAGAAAATGTGGAGTAGTGAAAAGAATAGTGGTCTTATTAAATTAATTAATTTTTAATTTTTATTAATTTAATGAATTAAATGAAATTAAAATGTTAATTAAAAAATTAAATTAGAATTCTGATTTGCAACCAGTACTGACTTAACTACGTGTTTCTGGACAAATGACCAATTCTCTCTGACTGTCAATTTTCCCATCTCTAAAATGGGGTTAGTACTTCCTTTACCTATCTCAGAGGTTTGTTGTGAGAAAATTCTTAAGGCATTGGAAAATGATAAGTTGCAGTTATTAATAAAGTGATGATCACTAAGGGGCAGCATATCACTAGAACAAATCACTCTAAATTAATCTAATTTCCTTGACAGTGTGTGTCACTATTATGGTAGATTGGGAGGAAAATAATTGGCATGGCACATATTGAACTCAGAAAGGCATTTAACAATATTTTAAAATTCCATATTTTAAGAAAGCATGAAGAAAATTGTGCTGGAATAGTATAAGATTCATACTTGAGCAGCCACATCTATGGAATATTGGTTGATTCAGGAATTGATTCCTGGATGTAGGTAATCTCCAGAAGAATGACACAAAGTTCTTTCTTTGGTCCTCTCCTCTTTGTTATTTTTATCAACCACTTAGATGAAGTTGTAGAAGATATACTTAAATTTGTAGATGACACAAAGTTGGGGCAGATTGAGTGACTTCAGGCAAATCCCTTTTCTCAAGACCTGCTCCATCATGAACGAGTGAATAAGTAAACAAATGATTTAAGAGCTTACTCTGCAAAAAAAGCATTACAGATTGTTAGAAAAGTAAGACAGTCCTTGCTCTCAAGGAACTCACATTCTATTTTTTAAATTTTATTTCACTCCCCCAATTGCATATAAAAACAATTTCCAGGGCTTTCCAGAGAATATCAAGTCTTAATTTCTCTCCTTTTCTCCCTTCCCCTCAATCTCCCCTTGAGACAGTAAGCAATCTTATAGAAATCTTACATGTGCAGTCACGTAAAATATTTTTTCCATATGAATCCTTTTGTGGAAGGAAACTCAAATAGAAAAAAAAAAGATTAAAGGAAAGCTCAAAAAAAGTTTGTTTTGGTCTGGTTCAACCTGAGTTCCTTTTCTTTGGAAGTAGATGCCATTTTTTTTTATCATGAGTTCCTTGTTATTCCTGTCACTGTACAATGTTCTCCTAGTTGTGCTTGTTTTACTCTGCTTCAGTTCATGTGTCTTTCTACATTTTTCTGAGCTCCTCCTGCTTATTTCTTACAGAACAGTAGTATTCCATTACAATCATACACAATAACTTACTCAGCCATTCCCCATTGGATGGGTATCTTCTCACTTTCCAAATCTTTGCCCCGCTAAGATGAATTACTCTAAATATTCTTGCACATATAGGTGCCCCCCTTTTGGTCTCTTTGGGATTCAAACCTGGGAATGGTTTTGCTGAGTCAAAGGGTATGCTATGTTCTATAGCCCTTTGGGCACAGGTCCAAGGAGCTCATATTCTAAAGAGGGAGACAACACATATGGAAGCTTTCATCTATTTATTAATCAGATGGAAAAGTCCCATGGTCCTTAGAGTACAGCAGCAAAACCGATTATAATGAAGAAGGTGAGGAGAGAAGATGTGGGGTAGTGAAAAGAGAACTGGCTCTGGATCGAGATTTTAATTTACAAACACTGATAAAATCATAGCACTTTCTGATGTTGAATTATTTGAAAGTTCCAATCAAAAGATGTGTCTGTAGCATCTGAAGGAGTAGTTGTCAAGCTGGGTCTTCATAGGGATTGCTTCCCCAAATGCCAGGGGAAGCTGAGCTGGGAGTAGTGTTCTTCTCAGGGCTCTTGGGGTTCAGAGATCTGGGCCATCTCCAATAGGATTTAAAGGAAGATGGTGGTCAAGGTTGTAGTAGTGGTTTGACATACCTGGCACATGTTTCCTACCCTTAGGGTACCTTGCGACTTCAGCTAGGCTAACTTGCCTGACCTAGATATGATTTTTCATCTGAAAAGTAACTGTAATGGCAGCTAGGTAGCTTAGTGGATGGAGAGGTAGGCCAAGATATGGGAGGTCCTAGGTTCAAATATGGCCTCAGACACTTCCTAGTTGGGTGACCCTGGGCAAGTCACTTAACCCCCATTGCCTAAGCCCTTACCACTCCTTCTGCCTTGGAACAACACACAGTTTTGATTCTAAGATAGAAGACAAGGGCTTAAAAAAACTGTGACAGGATGATCTCTAAGGCCTCTTCCAGTTTTTAACACCCTGTAATATATTGTAGGGCAGCTAGGTTGCACACAATGAGGGTGTTGGGCCTGAAGTCAGGAAGATTCACATTCCTGAATTCAAATCCAGACTCAGAAACTTACTAGCTGTGTGATCCTGGCAAGTCACTTCACCTTATTTGCCTCAGTTTCCTCATCTATAAAATGAGTTGGAAAAGGAAATGGCAAACCACTCCAGTATTTCTTCCAAGAAAACCCCTAATGGGGTCATGAAGAATCAGATATAACTAAAACAACTGAAAAATATAAGTCAATATCGAGATTCTAAAGAACTAAGAGAACTGGGCTGCAGACTTGTCTTGTTCATTAAAGAGCTGTGGGACATTGGGCATGTTGCCTAACTTCTCTGGGCCTCAGGTTCCTCATTTGTAAAATGAAGGGATGGATCAAGATCATATCTAAGGTGACTTCTGGCTTTAATTTGAGTGTAAGCTCATTATGAGTCAGTACTGTGTTGAAGTTGCCAAAAGGTAAAACAAAACAAACAAAACAACAACCACCAAGCTTCTTCAGTCTTAGGCTGCACTGATAGAAGACGAGTCTCCAGGTCAAGGGACAGTTACTTAACTATGTTGGTCCATTTTCACTTGGACTTTGGTTCTGAGGACTCTATTTTAAGAGGAACATGGACATGAATTGTGTTTCCAAAGGAAAGTCTCCAAAATGATGACTGATCTGGAGCCCATCATGGGAGAGAAGGTGGAAGAAACTTCCAGTTGGTTAGCCTCAAGAGAAGAGTTGAAGCTGACATGATTGCTGTTTGGGCCATCCTTTGGAAGAGGAAGAAGACTTATTCTTTAATGTCTCCAGAAGACAGAACTAGGGCCATGGGGGAGAACCTAAAAGGGAATAGAATTTGATTCACCCAGAGGGAAAATTTTTCAGATACTAGAATTCTGTAAAGAGAGGAGCAGGATGATATGGAAGATATTGCGTGTCCCATCAATGAAATTGTTTAAGTAAAGGTGGGATGCTGATTTGATGAGCAGGCTATTGAGGGGACCACTGCACTGGGTGGTAAGTTGAGCAAGGCCACCTCCCAGGTGCCCTTTCTAGGTTAAGAGTCCAGGCTTCTGCTACTCTGTTGTTAAGATTTTTTAAATTAGGGTGGCAGATTGGCTTCCTGTCCCATCCAGCCACTCACCTGAGTCATCATGACATCAGACCTGGCCTGGAAAGGCACTGTTGGGTCAGACCACCAGAAACCATGGCAGAGGGAAGTCCATCTCCTCAGCTTTGAAACTCCCATCATGCATCTGGACAGGCTTGATGAGTTCTAGCCACTCAGAGCCTAGCTCATGCTTTGCATCCCATGCAGCTGTTTTGGCCAGGTTGCCATTTGTCATGGCACCTTTTGCCTGCAGTCTGCCTACTCCCCAACACCCTTCCCAGTCCACTTCCACCACCTGCTTTGGGCATAGAAATCAAAGTAATGTCAGTCTGTCAATCAATATTTGTTCTAAGGTCTAAGATATGCCGGGCACCAGATTAAGTGGGGTTACAAAAAGAGGGACAAGACAGTCCTTGCCTTCGAGGGGCTTATAATCTAGTCAAGAAGACAACCTACTAATAAGTATACACAAAAGGAGTTATTTAAGGATAAAGGGATGGTAATTTTAAAAAGGGAAGGAACTAAAATGAAGAAGGTTGGGGAAAGCTCCCAGTAAAAGATGGGATTTTATTTAGGACTTAAAGGAAGCCAGGTACGTGCAGAAGAACAGCCCAGGCAAGGGGAAAAGCCTCTGCTTCTAGAAAGACTGTGTCAGGGCAGCTAGGTGGTGGCTCATTGGACAGAGCCAGGACTGGAGATGGGACATTCTGGGTTCAAATGTGACCTCAGATACTTTCTAGCTATGTGGCCCTGGGCAAGTCACTTAACCCCAGCTGCCTAATTCTTGCTGTTCTTCTGCCTTGGGACTGATTCTTAGTATGGATTTGAAGACAAAAGGTAAGGATGTTAAAAAAAAACTGTCAGACTTGTGCCCTGTGGGTCAGTTTACCATCCTGGTGACTCCCAAGATCCAAACTCACTCTTTCTTTCTTTCTTTCTTTCTTTCTTTCTTTCTTTCTTTCTTTCTTTCTTTCTTTCTTTCTTTCTTTCTTTCTTTCTTTCTTTCTTTCTTTCTTTCTTTCTTTCTTTCTTTCTTTCTTTCTTTCTTTCTTTCTTTCTTTCTTTGTCTCTCTCTCTCTCTCTTTCTCTCTCTCTCTCTCTCTCTCTCTCTTTCTCTCTCTCTCTCTCTCTCTCTCTCTCTCTCTCTCTCTCTCTCTCTCTCTCTCTCTCTCTCTCTCTCTCTCTCTCTCTCTCTCTCTGGATTAATATTGTATATTGTTTCCAAGGCAGAAAAAGAGTAAGGGCTAGGCAATGGGGGTTAAGTGACTTACCCAGGGTCACAGAGCTAGGAAGTGTGTGAAGTCAGATTTGAACCCTTCTCTAGCCCTGGCTCTCAATCCAGTGAACCATAGAGCTGTCCCCCAGCCCCAGCGCCCACCTCTATTATCCAGGCTATCATTCCCTTCCGTGTATTATCCACGATCCCATTGAAAAATAAGCTCCTTAAGGTCAGGGACTGTCCTCCTTTGGTACTTACCTTCCTGGCCCTTAGCAGTTCTTAACCCATAGTAAGCACTTAATTAATGTTTTCTCATTCATTCATTTATTCATCCGCACTGATTTCAGAAGGCCATTTTTTCATGTTATTTCATGTTAGAGTCTTGCTGGGCTGTATTAATTACTAGAGTACAAAGTTATGGCTATAAACAATGAGCCGATTTCCCCCAAGACACAGGAAAATGGGTCTCATTACTGGTATGGAGAACTGGATCCTGCTGACAGATTTCAGGGAGGTGCGGGCTAGTATGTGAAAAAACAGGGTCTTCGGGGAGCCAATATGAACAGCGGCATGACGGAGCTGGCATCTGGGGCCCTCGCAGCTTCCCCGGAAGCACATGCTGTTGCAGGCCACCGCGGGTTCGTTTATTTTTCACAGATGTGTATTATCCTCATTTCCCCCCTAAAGTCACAAAACTGTTGGGAACATCTCAAATACATCAAACTCTTTTCTTAATTGGTGAAATCTGCCTGGGGTGCTTTGATAATTGCAACATACAGCATAGAGTTGCTTTTATTATCATTCATTTCTTTGCTCCACTTTTATTGCCCTTTTCCTGAGAAATGCTTGAGGTGTTCTGCAGACAGACTTGACTCTTTCCTTTGCAATGCATATCCTTTGAACATCCCATCAGCCAAAGGCAGCAGAAGGCAAGGAGGACGTGGGTTACACATTAGGAAAGGGGGCTGACAGAGATGAAAGCCAGAGAGGTGGCAGAGTAAATAGAACACAGACCCTGGAACCAGGAAGACCAGAATTGTTATTCAGTCTTAGAGCTAGCAGTGTGACCTTGGGTGAGTCACTTAACCTTTGTCTACCTTGATTTCCTCAACTATAAAATGGGGATAATGATAGTTTCTATGACCCTGGGTTTTTTAAAGCATCAAATGTGGACCATTCATAGCAGATACTATGGAAATAGCTAGCTATAATGATAAAGAGAATTATTATTAATGAATGTTAATTATTCATGGAGAAGTTAAGTGGCCCAGTGGACAGGCCTGGAGTTGGGAAGATGTGGGTCCAAATCCAGCCCGGACAAGTCACTTAACCCTGTTTGCCTCATTTTCCTCATCTGTAAAATGAACTGGAGAAAGAAATGGCAGACCATTCCAGGATCCAAGAAAACTCTAAATGGTATTATGAAGGGTCAGACTCAACTGAAAAATGACTCAACAACAATTACTACTACTAATTATTATATATGAAATGCAGGTGCTATATAGATGCTATCTATCTATCATCTATCTATCTATGTCTATCAATCTTTATCTATCATCTGTCTATCAATCTGTCTGTTTATCTGTCTATCTATCATAATTATTATCATTAAATGAGATGAATATTTGTAAAACACTTAGCACAGCTCTTGTCATATTATTGGTACTTAATAAGTGCTCATTTCAGTCATTCATTCACTCAAAAACACAAGATGAAGAGAAGAGAATGAGAAACTATCAATTCAATTAATATTGGGTAGTTCCTGCTTGTAACAATAATTTTGATACAAACTTTTCGTGCCAAAAGGATATTATTTATTCATAAGTTCATTTATTTATGAAAATTTCCAAAATAATAGGAAAGAACATGATCTGTAGAATCAGGTCCAGGTTTTAAATCCTGCACCCGACACGTAATATTTTGATGACTCACCTGCCCGGGACTCAGTTTTCTCATCTGAAAAGGAAAGGAGTTGTACTCACCGTCCAGTGAAGTCCCTAGTTTTTGGCTCCTCTAAATAAAAGCTTTAGGGACCCAGTACAATGGAAGGCGCACTGGGCCAACAGTTCAGATACCTGGTTTGGGATTTGAGGTTTTGACACTAACCCTGTGTCCACTGGGATATCATTTAATTTCTCTGAACCTCAGCAATAATACTTAGGCTGTTGTAAGGAAAGTTCTATGTAAACACCAAAGTCCTATGTAGGCTGGAGTTTTTATTACTCAGTTAACAAACAGTTTTTCAAGTTATACAGTAAGGTACTATACCGTTAGCCATAGTAGAGCTTGAGGACATCATGATTGTACTAATTCTTAAGAAAGCAAAATTATAATTAGAAAAAGTCATCTAATTATTTTTCTTCATCCATAATTCCCCTTGTGCTAAGAGCTTTACAAATATTACTTCATTTTATCCTCTCATCAACCCTGGGGAGAAGTTGCTACTTATGATCCTCATTTTTCAGTTGAGGAAACTGAGGCAGAAGTTAAGTGACTTATACAACTAGTTAAGGGCCTTAGGCTGCATTTGAACCATCTTCCTAACTCTAGGTGCAGCTTTCTGGACAATATGGTGACACCTACCTGTCACTTGACCCATGTGGTCTTAAAGTTTTGTAGTTAATGTAGTATAAAAAAAGAATATTAAGTTTTGAAGTTGTTGGGCTTTGAGTTTAAATCTTGGCTCTGCCATTTACCATGTGTCCTTGGGTAAGTCACTTAAGCAAGTCTGCCTAGGTCTTAGTGTCCTCAATTACAGAATACTCATGCCTAACCTTCTGGAGTATTTTATTGTTGTTCAGTTGTTTTTCAGTTCTGTCCAACTTTCTGTGACCTCATTTGGATTTTCTTTTTTGGCAAAGACACTGGAAAGGTTTGACATTTCCTTCTCTAGCTCATTTTACAGATGAGGAAACTGAGGCCAACAGGGTTAAGTGACTTGTCCAGAGTCGCACAGCTAATGTGTTTGAAATCAGATTTGAACTCAAGAAGATGAGTCTTTCTAATTCCATATCCAGCACTCTACCCACTGCATCACCTAACTGCCCCATTTTTGATCCTTTATTAACAAAAAAATTTCATGGACAGATCTCTCCATTCCATATGTTAGTAATTGTACTTTATTGGCTGAGCAAATAGATGATGATAATTAGCTTGTATGAATTCAGAAGTGCTTTTAAATAAATTTGTATTTTATTAATCACAATGACATCCAAATGCATTTGAAAAAAGTGACAAAACATATGTGTAAGGCATTATGTATGCAGCCCATAGAACCCTGGTTTGCTTATTTATGATTCCAAGTAAGACTGTGTGATTTGTTAGAACCAAATAAAGATCAGAATAATAATGCAGTGTCCACATGCAGATTCAAGGACCCCTTCAACTAACTCTGCCATACCCTGAGGTCCTCAGCTCACGTACAAATGGAACACTACAAAAGTAAATGATCTAGAAAATATGCTATAGCTCTGAGTCCTATGATCTAATTATCCATCTTAGAAGAAACAATATTCAACCATATATTCAGTTTAGTTCTTCATACTTTTAAATCACTTCAAATTGTCCTACATAGCCAGATGCTTAATTTTTATATGCTATTTCTAAATATTATCCATGTGGAAATTGATTTTTATATAGTAAATAGAACCAATTTAGAAATAAGGTTGCTTATTGGATAGCATATCCTACTTGTAACTGTCTGTTGTTAGGGGGATGTCCACTCCACACACATGAAAGATCTCAAGGCAGAATGGGTGAATGAGAACAATTTGTTCCAACAAAGTGCTTAGAGCTTGGTAGGGCTTGAAAGATGCCAAGGTCATCCACTGCATCCTAGGCCATCACCAGTCATCCTGATTCACCTCTGGGCTTGACTGACCCTGAAAAAGAGAGTGAGGTTGATGACTGTGCAACTCAGCTTGACTTAAATCCAATTGATGCAAGAGTTAAGATGTCAATGATCCTCTTCCAAACAAAGGATGAACAACAATCCATATGGAAATAGATCTTTATTTAGTGTAATATTTAAAATTATGAGGCTGCTTTTAGCTTAATAACTTCATTAAATCAAAGTAGTATTAGTAGTAAAGAGAGGGAAAAGTAGGAGAGAGGTAGAGAGAGACTTAGCTTTCTAATCTATTGGCTGCCATAATGGACCTATAGCTAAACTCCAATAAGAGTTCCCTCAATTCCTTCATGGGCATGCCAAAGACCTCAACTTCCTTCTGGGTCTCTCCATATAAGCTCTTTTCTCTACCCACTAACTCTCACATATCACATCTCAGGAACCAATCATAGTTTCTTAATTTGCCTGGGTTGCCCAGGGGAGCAGTGCCTGTGGAATCAGATTCCTATCTCATTGGTTCCCTGGTTCTTTAACTTCCTTTCTCTAAGGGCTTGTCTATACCTGAATTTACTCAGTGGTATTTGACCTCCTGATCAATGAGAGATGATGTTAAAAAAAAAGGCAACAGTGGAGAGTGATAAATTTGTTTCCAACAAGCCCCCTGTGATTCTGTTGGGAGACAAGCATGTTAAATTCTCTCCACTTGGGGTCTTTGGGAGATTAACATGCCTAGTCTCCCCACTGAATCATTTCACATAACCAGCTTATACATCTAAAGATTCTCTTACTAGAGGTGTATAAAATATTGCACTTTCCCTAGAGGGAATCACAATAATTTGGGGATAAGAGGGAAAGGAAAGAAAAAGAAAACAAAAATGATTTATAGATGCATTGACAAAATGCCAATTAGGGGGCACTCCCCTTTGGCATAAGAGTTTACATTTAGAATAAATGATATGTTCAACCCCCTTCAGTTCAGTTCATAATATACCAAAATTCATTCTGGATCTCTTGATGTAGTGTATGGTTTTGGTAGGCATCCTCATGGCACCTTTTCCAAAAGATTCACTTTCTTGATTTAGGGTGTTGGCAATTTTATTTTCCTAAAATTGCTTTAAAAGATTTTGAACCTTGAATTTTAGTATAATTATACAATCCCTCCTTAGGAAGGTGTTGACCAAAACTAGAATCATCCTGAGATACATGATTGACTTATGGCATATGTGAAACATTTCACAAAAGAAAACCAAAAACCCAATAGAAAAGAAAAAATTAAATTTTGGATTTTATACATATATACATGTAATTTTATACACATAAAATTTGTGTATAAATATATATGTGTATACAAATTTTATGTGCATAAAATTACAAATAAAAAATAGACCCATTACAGGTCCTTGAGTCACTAGCAAGGCCCAATTAAAGTGACTAATTTCCTACAAACCTGCAGAACAATTGCAGCAATATTGTACTTACCCATCAGCAGAAAATTGCCATACTATAAAAGAGAAGGGACTAGATTCTGAGGTAAAAGGAAAATATGATTCCCTGGTCTGATTTTACTTTCAATCTCGGGAACTGGGGAGCAAAAATGAAAGCCAAACTAAGGTACTTGTAGAAACCTGGGATGGGGAAGTCCAACATCTGAATTTGTCAAACAGTTGCTTCCTTGAACCTCAAAACAAGTCCCCTGTCTTGGAGCAGATCCTCATCACAGGGATTGTTGGTCTCCTTGACCTTGTGCTTCTTTGAACTATGCAGTGGCTCTTTTATGATCCCTTCTTCTGAAATCAGACAAAATTATTAGTTGAAATCCCAAAATACTTAAAAATCAATATTAGGTTTCCATAGTCTAAAGCTTTTGGGTAGGCACTGGTATTAGGGCTAATAAATATTGTAATATTTGTATTATATTGTAATATTATATTGTATTGTATATTGTATTTATTGTATATTGTAAACTTATCCTTCAAAATAAAAAAACATTAATACTGATTCCATGTACTCAAGTACACAAATAAGAAGAAAGAAGAAAAAAATTAAATATCCTATTGTAAATATAAAGAAAAACTAATAAAATTTAAAAATCAGGAATTCATATTTCATATTCCATGTGACAATGTATTACCCAAACAGAGGCACAACACAAAGGTTTGTCACTCAAAAATGAGTTCTATTTCCTTTCTAACTTGGTCATGATCTATGGTGTGAGTCTATGTAATTTTTTCACCAGGTAAAAGCTGTAAATAATAGTACAACAACTATTATAGAGTCTAAGAAGTGCCAAATCCCCAAAATTATAAGAGCCCATTTAATGACAATTGCAAGCAAACCAGTTCTCTGCAGCCATGAAAGGTTCCACCAGTTATTGAATCACACGAGACTCTATAGCCACTTGTTGTGTGTCATTTAAAATCCTTTGAAAACTCATGGATATTTGTCACAATTTCTCCAGATCTATTTACATAAGAGCAACAGGATTGATTAATGAAGGCACATGCACCTCCTGATGCAGCTGTGAGCATATCAAGAGCCAGCTGATTTTGTGGAACTATTTTTGCTAAGGAATCAATCTCTTCCTATAGGTAAGAGATGGCCTTAGTATTTTGAGAGATGGCTTGAGCTGTGTCTTGAGCCAATATTTCAACCTCCGCTGAGATATTTCTCACAGAGTCTATCACTGCTATCATTCCAAAATTTGGCAGCAATGCCCAGAAAAACCTCTGTATTGCTGATGAAGATGCTACTGAATTTGACCTTGACTTCTTGGGTCTAGAATGCCACCAAGAACCTAGAATTCTAACCATGGATTTGTCTACACAGCCAATATAGTGATCATGCATTGATCCAATGTAGACTGAACCACAAGTACCATACCATCCTGGTGGAAGGGTAGAGTAAGTTGAGGAGTTACAAATATAGAACTGTCCAGGGGTCACCAAGCCCCATGGGAAAGCCTCTCTCCTCCAGGATGAGATTCTAACAGCTGTAAAAGGCATGCATTTACATATCCCATTCATTGCATTTCTAATCTGTACCCTAGAATGGATAAATGTGGAGGTGGAGAATGGAATGGGTGCAGTTGCACTTCACTGTTACCCATGCACTTAATACTAATTAATGGACCCTTTCCTCTTGTCACACACAACTCAAATATAGGCAAATGATCAATCAGAGGTAGTAGTGTTCCTAGATATCTAAAAATCACTTCTGAAGACCCATTAAAATCAAATTACAGGTAGGGTTACATAGTGGATGGCATACATACTGAATCTGAAATAAAAAGAGATTTGGTTTCCAAATTCTGTCTATAATGTTCAGTAGCCTGGGAAAATAGCTTAACTTCCATGTGCTTCTGATAGCTCCTTACAACTTCTTTGTTAAATCATGGGACCATAAAGCTAGAGCTAGGGGGACCTTAGAGACCATCTGTTCTAATCCCCTCATTTTATACCTGAGGAAATGGAGGCTTTGGAAAGTTAAGAGACTTGCCCAAGGTCATGTGGGACAGAGAAAGGATTTGAGCCCAGGTTCTTTGCTTCTGGAACTAATGCACATTCCATTATGGATTTTCATGGTTAGATAAATGGATTTCCTACATTACAAAATAATAATCTGTAAACTGAGTTCAATGGTCCTTTGACTTTTGATATCAAGGGAGGCATAAAATAAGATGTCAAAGGTGTTTGCATTTCTTGCATGACTTGAAGTCCTACACAGTTATAGGGAAGAAGGGCTTCCTATAAAATGTGTGATCCTCTGTGAATGGATACATATGGCATGAACTGGTTTGATCCCCACAACAGCCCTGGCGGGTCCATATAGTTATTACCCCCATTTAATAGATGAGAGAACTGAGGCAGATGAAAGTTAAGTGGCTTGACCAGGGTCACACCTCTAGTAAGTATCTGAGGTTGGATTAGAACTCCTGGGATTCCATCAAACCTCAGCATACTACAAGATTTCCTCAATTGCATTTATAACCACTAGAAAGAAATTGGCCTTAAGAATTCATTCAAGAAAAATGGATGGATGACAAATGTTAGTAACTAGATTCATATGTTGCTGAATGGGCTCAGTTGGTCCACTAGCTTTGATGGGTAAGCACCAGAGGGATGAAGAAATGGGGTCAGAATTAGCTAGAAGGAAAGACTAGCTAGGCCAAATCTGGGAAATTTTAAAGTGATTTTAATAATCCCAAACTCTTTCGTCAATACAAAAGTCCATCTTTAATTTCTTTAATTTTTTTTTACTAATTGCATATAATAAATTTCCACATTAGTTTTCCAAAGTTAAATGATCCAAATTGTATCCCTTCTTCCTTCCCTGTCCTCTCCAGGAGTTAGCAAGCCTTTTTTTTTTAACACCAATATTCTTTTTTTTTAAACACTTACCTTCCATCTTGGAATCAATATCGTGTACGTGTATTGGTTCCAAGACAGAAGAGTGGTAAGGGCTGGGCAATGGGGGTCAAATGACTTGCCCAGGGTCACACAGCTAGGAAGTATCTGATACCAGATTTGAACCCAGGACCTCCCAGCTCTGGACCTGACTCTCAATCCACTGAGCCACCAGTTGCCTCCTAAACACCAGTATTCTAATTATGCCACATGGCTATGAATCATGGAACACCACAATCTTGGGAGAGTCAAGACTATAAATGACAAGGGAGGACTACATGTGAACATAGATGTGAGTCAGTAAAATTCAGTTTGACCAGTATGAGCCAAGCCCATATTTTCAGCCTCTTGATGGAAGAAAAACATTAGGATTAATTTCCTACTTCTCTATTTTGAATTCCTACTTTCTTTCTCTGCATTACAACTTTCTTAGTAGGTCATTTAGAAAATACCATCATTTTATTGGTCCTCTAGATAATAAGTGCATTTCCCATTGGTATTATACTGACTCTTTGTCTGAAATGATACAGAAGGTCAATCCTGGAGCATCCTGGGTCTTCAGTTGGAATGTCGATACTAGCCTTCCCTCCCCTGTGCTGTGGACCCACTAAGACCATCTCTACTAGCAGCTACGTTCCTTCTTCCCTTGGGAAAAGCAACAAAGCTTGTTTAAGCTGTCTCTACATGGGATAATGTCTTTCATCTGAACTCACCTATTCTACAATGGCTTGTAAAGAAGAGCTAAAATAAGATAGGGCACGGGGACCAGGACTGTGAATCCTTTGGTAGAATTACTGGGGAACTCTCCAGAGAGCTAACTCCCTCTAATTATTCAGGCCAGAAACTTCTTTGCAACTCATAGCATTCGAGAGATATAGTCTCACCTCCCAGCTCAAGCTGTAGAGAGTTGCCCAGAGCTCTGAGAGATTACATGACCCGAGTAGGGTCACGCAGCCAGAATGTGTTGGGCAGGATTTGAACAGAGGCAGCTAGGTCTTCTGCTTTGGACCTGATACTTAGTATTAATTCTAAGATGGAAGATAAAGGTTTAAAAAATAAAAAGACTTGCAAAAAGTCATATTGGTAGTGACAAAACCTGCCTTCTGATTCCAAAGCCAGGGGTCCTTTCCTTGGGACATTATCTACAGAAGACTCAAATGATGACTGCCATTTTGATTCCCATGAATTGTGTATTACCCATTTGGAGAGAAATTGGCATCAGAGTGAAGTCGGGCATACCTTGTATTCCTGCTATGTCTGCTCTTAACTCCCACTCCATTCACAGCTGCCTTAAAGAGTCTTTGTATAAGAAGAGAGATTCATCAGCCCCTTTTTGCTGGGAAAACCATTTGTCAATCATCTAGCAGCACTGACAGCCATTCTTAAGATGATCAGCATATGTGG